>NW_006785351.1:2782175-2838700 GCF_000442215.2 Lipotes vexillifer | reverse complement strand
GGGGACTAGTGCCTGTGTTGTGGTGTATGAATGAGCCTAGATCTTGTCTCTCTAGTGGGCAGGTCCACGTCTGGTGGTGTGTTTTGGGGTGTCTGTGGACTTATTATGATTTTAGGCAGCCTCTCTGCTAGTGGGTGGGGTTGTGTTCCTGTTTTGCTATATGGTTGGCATAGGTTGTCCAGCACTGTAGCTTGCTGGTCGTTGGGTGAAGCTGGGTGCTGGTGTTGAGATGGAGATCTCTGGGAGATTTTCGCCGTTTGATATTATGTGGGGCTGGGAGGTCTCTTCTTGACGAGTGTTCTGAAGTTGGCTCTCCCACCTCAGAGGCAGAGTCCTGACTCCTGGCTGGAGCAGCAAGAGCCTTTCATCCACTCGGCTCAGAATAAAAGGGAGAGAAAGTAGAGAGAATTAGTATAAGTAGGAGGAAATAGGAAAGAAAGGAAGAAAGCAAGAAAGAAAGGAGGGAAGGAAGGAAGGAGGGAAGGAAGAAAGAAAGAAAGAAGAAAAGAAAGGAAGAAGGCAAGAAGGAAAGAAAGGAGGGAGGGAGGGAGGAGGGAAGGAAGGAAGGAATGAGGGAAGGAAGGAAAAAATACAGAAAGAAAGAAGATACAGTAAAATAAAATAAAGTATAAAGTTATTGAATTAAAAAAAGTTATTATTTAAAAAAAAAAAGGGACGGATAGAACCTTAGGACAAATGGTGGAAGCAAAGTTATGGAGACAAAATCTTACATAAAAGCATATACATATACCCTCACAAAAAGAGGTAAAGGGGAAAAAATCATAAAACTTGCTCTCTAAGTCCACCTCCTCAATTTGAGATGATTCATTGTCTAAAAGAGGGAAGGAAGGAATGAAAGATAGAACGAAGGTAAAGTATAATAGAGTTCTTTAAATTAAAATTAATTATCAAGAAAAAAATTAAAAAAAAAACATTGGACGGATAGAACGCTCGGGCAAATGCTGGAAGCAAACCTATACAGACAAGATCTCACACAGAAGCATACACATACACATTCACAAAAAGAGGAAAAGGGGAAAAAATCATAGATCTTGCTCTAGAAGTCCGCCTCCTCAATTTGGGATGATTCGCTGTCTATTCATGTATTCCACAGAGGCAGGGTACATCAAGTTGATTGTGTAGCTTTAATCCACTGTTTCTGAGGCTGCTGGGAGAGATTTCCCTTTTTCTTCTTTGTTCTCACAGCTCACAGGGGCTCAGCTTTCGATTTGGCCCTGCCTCTGCGTGTAGGTCGCTGGAGGGCGTCTGTTTTTTGCTCAGACAGGACGGGGTTAAAGGAGCCGCTGACTCGGGGGCTCTGGTGCACTCAGGCCGGGCGGGAGGGAGGGGCACGGAGTGCGGGGTGGGCCTGCGGCGGCAGAAGTCGACGTGACGTTGCACCAGCCTGAGGCCCGCCGTGTGTTCTCCCTGAGAAATTGTCCCTGGATCCCGGGAACCTGGCAGTGGCGGGCTGCACAGGCTCCCCGGAAGAGGGGTGGGGATAGTGACCTGTGCTCGCACACAGGCCCCTTGGTGGCGGCAGCAGCAGCCTTAGCGTCTCCCGCCCGTCTCTGGTTTCCGAGCTTTTAGCCGCGGCTCGCGCCCGTCTCTGGAGTTCCTTTAGGCAGCGCTCTTAAAACCCCTCTCCTCGCGCACCAGGAAACACAGAGGCAAGAAAAGGTCTCTTGCCTCCTGGGTAGGTCCAGACTTTTCCCCGGACTCCCTCCCGGCTAGCCGTGGCGCACTAACCCCTTCGGGCTATGTTCAAGCCGCCAACCCCAGTCCTCTCCCTGAGCTCCGACCGAAACCGAAACCGAGCCTCAGCTCGCAGCCCCGCCCGCCCCCGGCGGGTGAGCACACGAGCCTCTCGGGCTGGTGAGCGCCGGTCGGCGCCGATCCTCTGTGCGGGAATCTCTCCGCTTTGCCCTCCGCGCCCCTGTTGCTGTGCTGTCCTCCGCGGCTCCGAAGCTCCCCGCTCCGCCTCCCGCAATCTCTGCCCGCGAAGGGGCTCCTAGTGTGTGGAGACCTTTCCTCCTTCACGGCTCCCTCCCACTGGTGCAGGTACCGTCCTTATCCTTTTGTCTCTGTTTATTCTTTTTTCTCTTGCCCTACCCAGGTACGTGGGGAGTTTCTTGCCTTTTGGGAGGTCTGAGGTCTCCTGCCAGCGTTCAGTAGGTGTTCTGTAGGAGTTGCTCCCCGTGTATATGTATTTCTGGTGTATCTGTGGGGAGGAAGGTGATCTCTGCGTCTTACTCCTCCGCCATCTTGGAAAGAGTCTTCCTGTAGGTTCTAACTTTGGGAGTAATCATGGGGTTCTTCACATTGGAGCTGGTACCTGCTGAGGCAGTGCACTAGCTGCTGAGAAGATATATGGAATTATTGGCATTATTAGAGCGCTGGAAGGAGGCCCTTAAGGCCCTTTAGGATTACACAATACCTAGAAAAGACATGGGTCCATATGAGCCTTCCTCTCAGAGGAGGTAGACGTGGACTCTCATCTGAAAGCTCGGAAGTGACCTTGCTGACATCAGGTTCTCTCAGAATTGGATTCCCAAATATCTGTATAGGGGCCTGAATGCACTGTAATTTTTATTTTATTTTATTTTTTTTTGCTGTACGTGGGCCTCTCACTGTTGTGGCCTCTCCCGTTGCGGAGCACAGGCTCCGGACGCGCAGGCTCAGCGGCCATGGCTCACGGGCCCAGCAGCTCCGCGGCATGTGGGATCTTCCCGGACCGGGGCACGAACCCGTGTCCCCTGCGTCGGCAGGCAGACTCTCAACCACTGCGCCACCAGGGAAGCCCTGTAATTTTTATTTTAACATGGGTCCTTAGTTTAATAGAAAAAGGACATGGGTCCTTAGTTTAGAAAATAGAAAAGGACATGGGTCCTTAGTTTAATAGAAAAAGGTGTCACATGGAAACTATGAGCTACACATGAGCTATACCTAGAGGTGATGTGCATCATGGGAAGCCTGACCAGATGGTCTAGGCTGCATCCCTGGCTTGGTCATAGACAACTGTGACCCTTTGGGCAACTCTCCTCTTGGAGTCTCAGCTTCCTAAAATGAGATTGCTGACCAGATGATTCCCCAAGTTATTTTTTAGTATCAAGAGTCAAAAATAAGTCATGGTTCTTCCTGGTGGTGGTACTTCTACTGTGCAGAAAACACTTTCAACCATCAGACCGCATTCTTTTTTTTTTTTTTTAATTAGGGTATAGTTGTTTTACAATGTTGTGTTAGTTTCTACTGTACAGCAAAGTAGAGTTCCCTGTGCTATATAGCAGGTTCTCATTAGATATCTATTTTGTACATATTAGTGTATATATGTCAGTCCCAGTCTCCAAGTTCATCCCACCCACCCCTCCTCACTTGGTGTCCATACGTTTGTTCTCTACGTCTCTGTCTCTATTTCTGCCTTACAAACCGGTTCATCTGTACCATTCTTCTAGATTCCACATAATTGCATTAATATATGATATTTGTTTTTCTCTTTCTGACTTACTTCACTCTGTATGGCAGTCTCTAGGTCCATCCACATCTCTACAAATGACCCCAATTTTTTCCTTTTTATGGCGAGTACTATTCCATTGTGTATATGTACCACATCTTCTTTATCCATTCATCTGTTGATGGACATTTAGGTTGCTTCCATGTCCTGGCTATTGTAAATGGTGCTGCAATGAACATTGGGGTGCATGTGTCTTTTTGAATTATGGTTTTCTCTGGGTATATGCCCAGTACTGGGATCGCTGGGTCATATGGTAGTTGTATTTTTAGTTTTATAAGGAAGCTCCATACTGTTCTCCATAGTGGCTGTATCAATTTACATTCCCACCAACAGTGCAAGAGGGTTCCCTTTTCTCCACACCCTCTCCAGCATTTCTTGTTTGTATATTTTCTGATGATGCCCATTGTAACTGGTGTGAGGTGATACCTCATTATAGTTTTGATTTGCACTTCTCTAATGACTAGTGATGTTGAGCATCTTTTCATGTGCCTCTTGGTCATCTGTATGAATCAGACCTCATTCTGCAATTGTTGAAACCAGGCCTTATTCTTCTCATCAGTCTCCTTCCACTTCTTCTCACTGCCTCCTGGCACACATTTTCTAGTTACAGATTGGAAATGAGCTTCACATTATCTACAGCCCATAATTTTTTCTTACTTGGGGGTTTATACTATAGGATACTTTTGTCTCAAGTATCTTGATGGGGCAGAGACATTGAAGAGGTATCTCTGCATCTGCAGACACAAGCAGTGTGCAGACTTGGCCTCTGTAATGGAAAGTGATCCTTTTTTCTCCAGAAGTGGGTGTAAATCAATGTGCCAAGGGAAAATCTCTGAAAACATTTAGACTTAATTCTAACTTACATTAAATCCTATACATACCTCCCAGGAAAGCAGGGAAATTCTTTCTTCCTCCTGTTACCAAAGGGGAAATAAAACAAACCAACTCCACAAAGAAACAAAGTGGTGTGACAGAAATAGGATGGCTAAACTTTAGCTCTGACATGACCCACCCAGTGTAAGTGTGGAAATAGCCAGTGTCCATGACAAAACAGTAGAGCAAGGCCATCAATACTAAGATAGGGATGGAGGCAGGAGGTCTGGACCTCACACAAAACTCAGACAGTAGGAGCTGGGGTTTGCTACAAGTCTTCTTCTGACAAATTTACACTCATGCCCAGAGTCACATTGCTGGCTGCTATGTTCAGCTGTTTTGTTGGCCAAGTGTGAATCGATCAAAAAAAATTGTCACTACTTTAATTTGATTAGCATCATGGAAAGAGCGTGGTCTTTGGATCAGACATTTTAAATCTGTGTGAATTTATAAAATAAAAACTAAAAATAATAATGATACTTGATTCACAGATTGATTTAAGGATTTTATGATAAAATGTATATGATGGGCCTCCCTGGTGGCGCAGTGGTTGGGAGTCTGCCTGCCGATGCTGGGGACACGGGTTCGTGCCCCAGTCCGGGAGGGTCCCACATGCCGCGGAGCGGCTGTGTCCGTGAACCATGGCCGCTGAGCCTGCGCATCCGGAGCCTGTGCTCCGCAACGGGAGAGGCCACAGCAGTGAGAGGCCCGTGTACCACAAAAAAAAAAAAAAAGAAAGAAAGAAAGTAAAAGCAATTGTTATATAATATGATAAGTGCTGTGAAATGTGTAAGTACGGGGTTCAGTGGGAACCTGGCGATGAAGCATTCAACCCCCACTGGAGTAGAAATGGAAAGTGTGAGGGAATCGAGTAAATCTTATGGAAAGAGGCTAGTGCCTAAACTGAGTTTTGAAGCTCAAATCAGAGTTGGGAGGGCAAGAAAGAGAGATTAGTAACACAAGGGTAGCTCAAGAAATGACATAGCCGAGTCACAAAGAACAGGAGTTCAAAGAAACCTGTCCACATGCTCTGCGGCATGTGGGATCTTCCCGGACCGGGGCACGACCCGTGTCCCCTCCATCAGCAGGCAGACTCTCAACCACTGCGCCACCAGGGAAGTCCGCTTTTACTTTCTTGACTACCTCCACCCTCATAATGAGCTTCCTGGGGTCAGAGCCTGAGTCTTATTCAGGGGTAACCTTGTGGGTATGGAGCCTGTGCAGTCACATAGGGCTCTGTAATTAGAAGAGCCCTGTGCTTGTATTGCTCCACTGCCGCTGTCTTAAAATTTTTAATAATTTTAAAATTAAGAGCCTGAATTTTTCTTTTTATACTGCCTACAAATTATGTAGCCCACTCTGTTCTTATTTACCCTCGTGTACCAGAGCCTAGGTTGGTCAACAGTGTAAGACAACCACAAATGAATGAATGAGTGAATTAAGGCGCATCATTTATAGAGGGCCTATTACATTAGCCCAGGCACAGATCTAAGAGTGGTCATATACATTATGCCATTTAAATGTCTGCAGAATGAGACAACATTCTGTAGCACCAGTAGAGGGAGTGGTATTTAAGCAAAGATGAGTGTGCAAGGAAAACAGGGAACACAGGTTAGTTCAATTTGGTGGAAAGAGAAGGCGTTAGTAGAAGATCTATCTGGAAAGTAGATTAAGACCAGATTGTGAAGCGAGAGCTGAGAGTTCAAGGAACATTTTTGAGTCATAAGATGTGGGCATGAAGGAGAGTATTTGAGCTGCTTAAAAGCTATTCAGCTCTGGATGAATAAGTGGAAGACCTATTTATCATCTGGGAATGGAAATTTTGGAGGACTCCACAAAGTCAGTGCTTGACTGCATTTCATGTATCTCTCCATAACTGTGTGAACATCAAATGTCACAAATCAAACTCATTTAAAAAATCAAATATTTTAAATGCACTAAGAGAAGTTGTTATTTCAAGGAATCCTTTTTTTTAAAAAAAAAGATCAATAATCAATTTGATTTACAGCTTTGGAAATGTGTTTCTTAAACTGTGCTCACCTGTGACTAGGAAGTGGCTGATGCAGAATAAATTGGGTTATTTGTGAAATATTAATGTTCCGCTTCATAAAGAAAAATGGAAAGGTTTCTGGAAGCACATTTTTATTGTAAACAGTGTCAGAGCATTTCCAGGTAAGGAGTGGGTGTCTCTGGTAGAGAGAGATGGGACTGGAGCCTGGTCACTCAACATGTGATTTCACCAAATAGCTCAGTGGAATATCAAACTGTATAGACATGTTGGGATGACTCCTGGGAGAAAGTGGAATGGGATCTTTCAAGGTTTCATCTAACCCCAATTCTTCCTTTTCACAAGTGACAAAACTGAGGCATAGAGACACATATACCTGGCCTAGGCTCACACACCCAGTTAGTGGTCAACTCAACCAAGGCTGATTGCGTTGAATTCTGAAGATTGCTGCTAATTTCCAGTTTTCTTGGTGTACAATGCATTTCTTTCAGTGATTGATGTTGATCATGATCTCCAACATTGCCTTGGAAATAATAAAAATTTGAACCTTTAAGTTTACCCATTTATGGTGTGTGTGTTTTTTCCCTTCTTCTTTGCTCTGCCATAATGGAATCCAAAATAGAATGAACAGGTTTTAGATAGTCAAATTGTGCCTAACTAGCAATTTATAGTTATCCCTATCTAAACATGTTGTATATCAAATATCTAAACAGAGATCAGAGTCATTTTTCTTTTCTTGTTGCCAGTAGATAAGTAAAGAGAAGGGGAAAAAATAGCAAGAGAAAAAAATAGAAGGAGAAAATAAATGCCGGCATTTACCAGCTTTTATGATGGCCCTGTGAGATAAGGAAAGAGCATTTTCAGAAGGTTGCTCTGGTGACAAATCATGCATAGGAGATTAGAGCTTACAAGAGATAGGATTGGTGCAAGGTGCAGGGATTTTTCTCAGGGAGGAACAGATTCATTTCTAATCTTGGTAGTTGCATGCAGCTTCTTCAGCAAATGTTATTCAACAAATTCCAACCAACACTTTGAGTACTTATAAATGTTCTGAGCCTTGTGCCATGAATTGGGGTTATAGGAGTAAAAGAGGTACATTTCCTATCTTTAGGAGCTCACAGTCTAGTGGGAAAGACAGCAGTAAATAAGCATTACAGTATGGTGTGAGTGCTATGATAAATGTGACCCTTGAATATTATTAGATGCAGAGGAAGAGCATGTTCCCAGCATTGGAGATCTGGGAAGGCTTCCTGGAGGAAGGGATAACTGTGAGATGGAAGGAAAGTGTTCCAGAAAGAAGAACAACATGTGCAAAGGCATGGAGGCATAGAGGCTTCTGCTCATTCTGCCTCTGTAGCCGGAAAAACTCAACGTGTTTCCTATCCACTTCTTTCCTGTGATAAAACAAAGTGATTCCCCACTCCCTCCTGATTCTGTAAATTTTAAAGTATTCAGTAGAGTATATTAGAAGACTGCACTATTGAAAATATAGAGTAACAGAAAAATGCAAGACCAGGAGTGAAGAGATATGGTTTATAGACCTGACTTCAGCCCTCATCATTTATGCGATCTTGGACAAGTTACTAATCTCTCAAGTCTTAGTTTCCTTATCTGTTAAATGAAGATAATAATGCCTGCCTACATCACAGACTCCTTGTGCTAGTCAGTGCTAACAAAGTACTATATAACATAACAAATTTTACATACACACGTACATGTGCATGTGTGTGCACGCTCACATAATTATATAGTCCATTAAACAGTAAAAAGACTATAATAATTCTTATGACCAAAATGTTTTTCTCATGAATTGAGAGTAGATGTCCTCCACTTTGCAACCCACACAATCAACCAAAAACCTAAATCCGATCTATTTCCCTACTTAAAACCCTTTCCATGACTCCCCTTTGCCTATCAATGTCCAAACCTCTGAACGTGCTATGTTGGTTTCCTTGTTCCTTTTTAATCGTCTACAATTTACTTAGTACTGTAGGAACACCAAAAGACCAGGTACCTCTTTCTCCTCTCTCATTTCCTCCTCGTTCTTCTTCCCTTTATGGCTCCAGTTAAACTTCTGCCTAGGATATATTTCATCTTTTGCCTGCACTAGGGACCATTCTGAAGTACCCATACTATCTACAACCACAACTGAAGTTCCTATTGATTATCAAGGAGTCTTTATCTCATGAATTCCTCCATATCTGTAAAAGCCTGGATAATGCTCTGTGACTAGCTAGTAAAAATGGGTCCAAATGCAAAATCTCTCTGCTCCTTCCTTTTCCCCCTGCATAAAAACATCTTTCTGCATTTCACTGGTGGCGAAAGTTTTAGATCTGTTTCTGAGGCTGATCTTATCATTATAAAATATGAAGTTAATTTTACATTTTTAAAACTTCATTTGTCTAAATTGTTGATGCTAAATATTTAGGTCTGAAAGTAGTGCTCAAAAAGTTCAATAAAAAACCAAGCCCTTTATAATAAACAGTAATTTCCAGACTTCATCCATGCTGTGAAGTTACATTTCTAGTAAAACTCATGTGTCTAAATGGCCTCTTTGGGTTATTCTCTCAGGCAAAGGAAAAGAGTGCTGATAAGAGGTGAATTCAACTCCCAGCTTTATGGAGGCAGAAATGTTTACAACTTTTCTGCAGATTCTGTTTTCTCTCTGCTGCCAAACTTTGCTCACGTTCTTCCTCCTACCTCTCTCCCAACTCTCATCTTTTCATCTGTCTCGTCATAGGGGCTCAGTGGTGGCTTCTGTGGTTCTACTGGAGCAAGTGAAGGGGCTTGCAAAGGCCCCTAGTTGCTCCCATGAACTTGGCAATCCATGCCTGTCTTCCTTTTGACTCTGGGGGGAAAAGGACCTAAGAGTGAGAAGGTTGATTGACTCTGCCCCAAGACTTTCAGAAGAGGATCGAAGGCAAGTCCTCAGAGGCATACACAGAAGCCTCTGGTTCTTAAACTTTATCAAATTGAGTCATTTGGGGGACTTTTTACTAGTACACGTTCTCCACCTCACCTTTTCCCCAGGAATTCTGATTCTAGGCTACCATGGAGAGTGTTTGTGCCACGGAGGGTAAAACACAGAAATAATTGCACAAGCTAAGAAAAGACCTGCTCTATTTTCCTGAATATCTCAGGATTTGAAAATCTTTCCATAATGGGGGTGGAAGGCAGGGGATGGAGAAGGAATAAACTCATTAGCTTAAAACTTTGCTGAACTCTTTGGGTTTGTTTTAAATCTTCAGTAGCAAGGGGTCTCTAAGCTTCCACATAAACTTGGCTCAAACCCATGTGCTTGCTCTGCCAGTCAGCATGAAGTGTGTGTGCGTGTGTGTGTGTGTGTGTGTGTGTGAGCTCAGGCCCATGTGAGCACGTGTACCTATCCTTTGTTGTTTGGGAAATACAACACATCAATACAACACATCTGTATTACTGTTCTTTGAAAGGAGCAGCCAGCACATGCATGAGTGTCACTAAGATCTCTGTCACAGGGATGGCTGATTCAACAAGTGCTGTGTGCATGACTGGAATGTAATAGTTAATAGGCACTTTTCTTTTTATCCTTAGCCCCCAGTTTAGCAGCATCCCCTACCGCCACCTCATACAGAAAGAATCTTTCATCAAGCTTTATTCAAAAACATTTGACTCCTTTCTGCCTCTACCACCAGCTTTAGCCAGCCTTCCCTACCCCCTGCTTTTCACTAGCTTCTCAGTGACCTGTCTCTCTACAGACAGTCCTTGACTTACAAATTATCATATGACCCTCCAGCCTACTAGACTGAATCTTATATATTTCCTGAACCTTTGCTGCTGCCCTCATGTGCTACTTGTGTTATGAAGTTGGGGCATGTGGACTAACATGAAATATTTATAAACTCTCTATATTGCTATGTATCTAAGCCAATTTGGCTATGAATGGTAGGCATTAATGGTGAGAAGGGGTTGAGATTAACTATATCTTGATAATCATGCTACAATATGATAAGGAAAGCAAAAAAGTAGACCCAATTCTGCTTGAATTGTCCACATTTACAGTATTAAATAAACATCTATTAGCAAGAAGGAACAACAGTTCATAAAACCTGTTCTGTAAGCTCATTCAGGATCCAGCCTCTGTTCTTTTAGATGATGTGTCTGCACCAGCAATATTAGAAGCAGGATTATAGTCAGCATTAGGTAACCAGAATTTTTCAGACAAATGGCTCAATATAGGATTGTTTAGGGAGCAATCCTCACTATGCCTAAGGTCTCATTTGATTCTTATACCTCATTTCATACAAGTGAGGGGCGTATTTCTAGAATATTATAGACAATCCAGAGGCTTTGAGCACAAATTTTCATCAATAGCAACTCATTACTAATATCTGTTAATCAAACTAAAATGTCAGTATTTTCACCAATTAAAACTTATTTTTATCATTCATTATGCTGATTAGCAAAGCCTCTTATGTTAATAAGGAATAATGAGCTGAACTATTGGTAGTAGTTTCCTACAAAGGTTGGCCTTTTAAATTGAATATTAGCTGATTGCTGTCAGGTAAATAGATAACTAATGCAACTGATAGCTCCTACAGCATAACTTAAACTAACCAACACCTACACCTTACGATAAAGTAAATTACAAACATCATAGTAGTCTGGGTTCAAAAGATGAAGCAAAAAATGTCTTAGCAGAACTAACTCCAGGGTTAGAATTCTAAATAGAGCTAAGCTGCTTAGACAATGGTTTCCTTCCCCAGAAAACTTTCTATGCATTATCAGAGAAGTTGTTATATTTTCTAAGATCCCACTAATTGTAAAGATTGTCTCTTTAAAAGTATCAATATATCTGGAAGAGTTAAAGGGACATCAATGCTTATTAATTCAATCAAATTTAGATAAATTAGCTTAGTGAAAATTAATTGGTGAAAATCAAATGTTTTTCCTCTTACTGCTCAAGCTGGGCTGAGTAAGTGGGGCAAGGAGTAAGCCAGAAATAGAGGTTGGGTTCCTGGGGCCATGTAGAGTGCTGTCTGAGTAACCCATCTGAAGTTATCAGAGTGAAAAACGCAGAATTGTCGATGTGAGCCAAGTTCTTAAAGATATGTAGCAAGATCCTAGAAGGCTGCTTTGATAAGGAATGGCTAAAACAGTTTGCTCTGTGGAGACTGGGACCTTCCAATCAAATGTTACTTCATGATATTTTTATTCATCAGGTTATCCTCAAAATATACTTATAAAACTTGATTATAATAGGAGCGTTTGAATTTAGAAGATAATCCTATGTTTGAAAAGTAATGGCACCCTTGACTTTAAGTCATATATTTTAAAAGGATTGATAGATTGCTTACACTTGAGCAGCCTAAAACCTGAAGGATGGTGGCTCTCAATGAGAGTCAGGACTATATCCATTTGACCTCATGAAGTGAAGGGTCCAATGATCACATCTCCCTGGGCCAGATGGAAGCAACAGAAAATGCCAAGAGGACTTGTTAAGGCTATATAATTAGTAAAGGGCAGCTGTGTCCTAGGCTGATTATCTCTACCTCAAAGCCTGTGTTCTTGCATACTGGCTGATGTATGGAGGATAGACAACAGAGGAAAAATTGGTCATGAAAACTACTTAAGAGGCTTTCCCAATGGTCTACATGAGAGACGATGGTATCCGTGTTGGTAACAGTGACTTTGAAGAAAGGTAGCCATATTAAGAACAGATTTTTAAAGGTAGAATGGACAAAACTTTATCATGCTTTGGTTGTGAAGAGTGGATGATGAAGGAAAAGAGCAATTAATTCCGAACTCTAGATTTCGAGCTTGAGCAACCCAAGTAGATAATGTATCATTTTGTGAAAATGGGGAAGAATTTGGAAAGAAAGATTTTTGGCCGGGATCGGAAGGGGACTAAGGAGAAAAGATGTTTTGGCCTTGATACGTTTTTAGATGCCTATCAGATACACCTGTGAAATGGCAAGTTGTCAGAAAGACAATCATCAATCGATGTAACATTCTTACCAAACTTCCAAGGCAATTTTTTTGCAAAATGCAATCCTAAATAATGAAACATTTATATGTAGCATTGAACTTTGGGATAGGGCAAGCACCTTTTGGAGATTGTCTATTAAAAGTGATGATTTAGGTCTTAGAAAAGTCAGTGGTAAGTCCTTCCTTCTAACAGTAGTTTTGTTACAGGATGTTGAGTCTTTATTCTAGTTCTCTGGACAGGACAAGGTAAGAGAATTTCAAATATCTTCTTTAAGGCTTTTTCCAGGTCTGTTCCCTCACTTAGGAAACTTTGTTCCAACTTCCAGGATCCTGAATAAAGGCTTGTATTGAAATTTATTTTTCCTATTGTGTGAGATTATCTCCAGTGGTCTAACCTGGAAACCCGTCTACTCCTTATAATAGTGTTTTTAAATAAAAAAGTATATTCTAAATTCCAAACAACCCATTTAAATAACCTTTGGGAAAATAGCTAGTTAATCAGACTACTTGTACTTTTTGTTTGTTACTTCTCAACCCAATTTTCAGTTAGGAGGAAGTTTCAGGGAAGAGAATACCCTGAAAGGACTCAGCTATGTATCTAGACAGAATTTTAATTGGAATATGAGTCATATTTCCATAGCAGAGCAGAACTTGATATGACCCAGATTCTCAGGAACAGAGATAACACCTGTGTTGGAGGTTTTAAAAGTGAGAGGCCTAAGGTTCCAGCACTGCACACCTGCAGGGACACCATTCACAGTGTATTCAATGAGAATTGCATCTCCTGGAGTTTTGCAGTAGAGAGGCCATGGAGATGCTCAAAATGCCATTATACAAATGGGACATATGTGAAGTGCCATGGAAAGGATATGGAATTTAGAATTAGACAAGCTTGGGTTTCAGTCATGTTTTGCTATTGACTAGTAATTTGCCTTACCCTATATAAGAAAGTCACTTAACCTTTATGAGTTTCAGTTTCCTTAACTATAAGGTGAAGGTGGAAAAATATCTCATTAGATTAGTTTATTTTGTTGTTGATTTGTGCGTTTATTCATTTTAAAGTGTTTTTTGAGCACCTATGATGTCCCAGGCATGTGCTATCTTTAGGCATACAATGGTAAGTAAAGCAGATATGCTTTCTCCTCTCATAGATCTAGATGAGAGATAATTACATAAGCGGTTGTCATAAAGTAAAATAATTTCTCCATTGAAGGGAAAAGGTATACAAGTACGTGGTAGGAAGACCTTACATAGGCTTGGGGGATGGGGTTCTGGAAAGGCCACCTAGAGATGTGAAAGAGGTGTCCAGATAAGAAATAGATACAGGTAGAATATAACCCTGTTCTCTGTCCTTTCTATTTAATCACTGATGCCCTGTTGCTTCTCTCTTTCTAACATTTCTTCCTTCTGCAGATAGAATAATCTTAAGCTATCAGGCAATAAATCTCATGGCATGGTCTTTGAGTAATATAGAGTACATCTTTTAGAGCTGGTTCTTCTTAAGAATTCTCCAAGGTTAAGTATGCTGCCCTTTCCTCTTCTGCCCACCAATGAACAAAACTGACTCCCACTTTTAACAATGACCTCCATGTTGGTGACCCATAAATCTATATAGCAGTGGTTCTCAGCTGGGGGTAATTTTGCCTCCTGGGGGACAGTTTGCAACACTTGGAGACATTTTTGATTGTTATACTTGGGGCAATGGCTACTGTAGCTAGCGGGTAGAGGCCAGAGATGCTGCTAAACATCATACAATGCACAGAACAGCTCCCAACAACAGAGTTATCCAGCCCAAAATGTCAATAGCACCTAGGTTGAAAAACCTGCTCTATGGGCCTCCTCACTTAAGCTCCAGTTCTTCAGTTTCACCTGTGTCTAAGATGTTTCTATTTGGATTTTACATCATGTTACTACAGAACTAAACCCAGCCTACTTTTCTTGTTTTGATCAATGATAATAACAGGAACTTACACTTACAGAGTGACTCAGAGGTCTGCTGGGAAGACCAGTTCTGAGAGATCCAGAAGGTGTTGTTGCTTTTATCCATACACTGTGGAATACGTAGCCCTTTCACCCAGATTCTGTTAACACCCAGGGGTTTATAATCTCATATTTCTCTCTGCTTCCTGCATTTATCTCCCCAAAGTTTCTGTCTGCTTCACTTTGCATCAGTCTAGACTTGACACTCAGTCTCTGAATAGGTCTATCCCCCAAAAGGCACTCATATCAGACATTCTTGGAATAATCACCCTTTCTGAGAAATCATAGAGAGGGCATCACATTGCACAATGCTGACTTTCTTATTATTTTATCTCTCCTATCTTTGTTCCCAACCTATCCCTCTTGAATTAGCCTCCAAGAACTCCAGATTCTTTTCTCTCTGTTAAAAAAGAAACTTCCTCCTTATCTGAAGCTTTGGCATTCACTGATCCCTGAAAAGCTGGTGTGTTGGGGGGTGGTGGTGAGGATTTTGAGGCTTACCAACTAATACTAACACTTTTCAAGACTTCTTTCAAAATAAGAGTGGTATCTCTGGGATAATTCCTGGTGTATAAAATCTCCTTGTTTTTACAATATTTGTTATTTTTACATTAATTTAAAAGCTTTTGAAATGTTTCATGCCTGTTAGAAAAGTGTGTTAGTTAGGATATAGATTCAGAAACACAAAACAGAGATGTAAAATTACAGTGACTGAAACAAAATTAGATTTCTCACTCTTAGAGCTAGTATGGCGGCTCCATTCTGGGAAAAACAGGGGCCAGGTTTCCTCTTTTGTTAATCTTCATTCCTGGGGTGTAGCTCTTATCTCCACAGTCCACGGCGGCCCTCTGTCACATCCCATTGCACAGGAGGAAGGGGAGAAGAAACAGAGGGCACTATCCTTCTCTTAGGGGCAGGACCTAGAAGTTGTTCCCTCACTTACACTTCCATTCCATGGGCCAAACCTTCATCATATGGCCACTGCTACGCCCTATGAGAGCTGGAGAATGTAATCTATACTCTAACAGGTCATGTGTGTAGCTAAAAATCAAGAGCCCTCTTCATTGGAAGAAGACAAGAATGGCTATAATGTGACAATTGGCAGCAGCTACCTCAGAGGGGACTTAAAGTACCAGGCTGAAAACAGCGGAGATATCTGTGTTTTGCTCCTTTTTCTGTTCCTCCTGTTTTCTTTTCTTCTTTTTTTTTTCCGGTATGCGGGCCTCTCACTGTGGTGGCCTTTTCCGTTGCGGAGCACAGGCTCTGGACGCGCAGGCTCAGCGGCCATGGCTCACGGGCCCAGCCGCTCCGCGGCATGTGGGATCCTCCCGGGCCACGAACCCGTGTCCCCTGCATCGGCAGGCGGACTCTCAACCACTTGCGCCACCAGGGAAGCCCCCTCCTGTTTTCTTGATTACTTATAACATAACTGCCCCTGTGCTCCTGCTACAATCCTAATTCAGGCCTTCCTTATGACAGGACAGTATTAATGCAGTCAGTTTCTACCAGTTTCCTAAATATAATTGAACTATATTGCTCCTTGGGTCAAACCCTTATCCTGAGTCAAACATTTATCCTAGCAATAAAGGCCTTTCCACTTCTCACCTCTACTCTCCAGACTTAACTCTCTTTGCTAACTCTCTTTGTTTCTTTTTAAACATCTTTATTGGAGTATAATTGATTTACAATGATGTGTTAGTTTCTGCTGTATAAAAAAGTGAATCAGCTATATGTATACCTATATCCCCATATCCCCTCCCTCTTGTGTCTCCCTCCCACCCTCCCTATTCCACCCCTCTAGGTGGTCACAAAGCACCGAGCTGATCTCCCTGTGCTATGCAGCTGCTTCCCACTAGCTATCTATTTTACATTTGGTAGTGTATATATGTCCATGCCACTCTCTCACTTCATCCCAGCTTACCCTTCCCCCTCCCTGTGTCCTCAAGTCCATTCTCTATGTCTGCGTCTTTATTCCTGTCCTGCCCCTAGGTTCTTCAGAACCATTTTTTTTAGATTCCATATGTATGTGTTAGCATATTGTACTTTTCTCTTTCTGACTTACTTCACTCTATATGACAGACTCTAGGTCCATCCACCTCACTAAAAATAACTCAATTTTGTTTCTTTTTATGCCTGAGTAATATTCCATTGTATATTTGTGCCACATCTTCTTTATCCATGCATCTGTCGATGGACAATCAGATTGCTTCCATGTCCTGGCTATTGTAAATAGAGCTGCACTGAATACTGTGGTACATGACTCTTTCTGAGTTATGGTTTTCTCAGGGTATATGCCCAGTAGTAGGATTGCTGGGTGGTATGGCAGTTCTATTTTTAGTTTTTAAGGAACCTCCATACTGTTCTCCATAGTGGCTGTATCAATTTACATTCCCACCAACAGTGAAAGAGGGTTCCCTTTTCTCCACACCCTCTCCAGCATTTATTGTTTCTAGATTTTTTGATGATGGCCATTCTGACTGGTGTGAGGTAATACCTCACTGTAGTTTTGATTTGCATTTCTCTAATGATTAGTGATGTTGAGCATCCTTTCATGTGTTTGTTGACAATCTGTATACCTTCTTTGGAGAAATGTCCATTTAGGCCTTCTGCCCAATTTTGGATTGGGTTGTTTGTTTCTTTGATATTGAGCTGCATGAGCTGCTTGTATATTTTGGAGATTAATCCTTTGTCAGTTACTTCATTTGTAAATATTTTCTCCAATTCTGAGGGTTGTCTTTTCGTCTTGATAATGGTTTCCTTTGCTGTACAAGCTTTTAAGTTTCATTAGGTCCCATTTGTTTATTTTTGTTTTTATTTCCATTTCTCTAGGAGGTAGGTCAAAAAGGATCTTGCTGTGATTTATGTCATAGTGTTCTGCCTATGTTTTCCTCTAGGAGTTTTATAGTGTCTGGCTTTACATTTAGGTCTTTAATACATTTTGAGTTTATTTTTATGTATGGTGTTAGGAAGTGTTCTAATTTCATTCTTTTACATGTAGCTGTCTAGTTTTCTCAGCACCACTTATTGAAGAGGCTGTCTTTTCTCCACTGTATATTCTTAACCTCCTTTATCAAAGATAAGGTGACCATATGCATGTGGGTTTATCTCTGGGTTTTCTATCCTGTTCCATTGATCTATATTTCTGATTTTGTGCCAGTACCATATTGTCTTGATTACTGTAGCTTTGGATTGTAGTCTGAAGTCAGGGAGCCTGATTCCTCCAGCTCTTTTTGTTTTTCTCAGGATTGCTTTGGCTATTCGGGATCTTCTGTATTTCCATATAAATTGTGAAATTTTTTGTTCTAGTTCTGTGAAAAATGCCATTGGTAGTCTGATAGGGATTGCATTGAATCAGTAGATTGCTTTGGGTAGTATTGTCATTATCACAATGTTGATTCTTCCAATCCAAGGACATGGTATATCTCTCCATCTGTTTATATTGTCTTTAATTTCTTTTATCAGTGTCTTATAGTTTTTTGCATACAGGTCTTTTGTCTCATTAGGTAGGTTTATTCCTAGGTATTTTATTTTTTTTGTTGCAATGGTAAATGGGAGTGTTTCCTTAATTTCTCTTTCCGATTTTTCGTTGTTAGTGTATAGGAATGCAAGCGTTTTCTGTGCATTAATTTTGTATCCTGCAACTTTACCAAATTCATTGATGAGCTCTAGTAGTTTTCTGGTAGCATCTTTAGGATTCTCTATGTATCATGTCATCTGCAGACAGTGACAGTTTTACTTCTTCTTCTCTGATTTGGATTCCTTTTATTTCTTTTTCGTCTCTGATTGCTGTGGCTAAAACTTC
This sequence comes from Lipotes vexillifer, assembly GCF_000442215.2. Classification (NCBI taxonomy): domain Eukaryota; kingdom Metazoa; phylum Chordata; class Mammalia; order Artiodactyla; family Lipotidae; genus Lipotes; species Lipotes vexillifer. The sequence continues at coordinate 2,820,562 of NW_006785351.1, read as the reverse complement.
CAAAATTATGTTGAATAATAGTGGTGAGAGTGAGCAGCCTTGTGTGGTTCCTGATCTTAGAGGTAATGGTTTTAGTTTTTCACAATTGATAATGATGTTGGCTGTGGGTTTGTCACATATGCCCTTTATTATGTTGAGGTAGGTTCCCTCTATGCCTACTTTCTGGAGAGTTTTTATCATAAATAGGTGTTGAATTATGTCAGAAATTTATTCTGCATCTATCGAGATTATCATATGGTTTTTATCCTTCAGTTTGTTAATATGGTGTATCACATTGATTGATTTGTGTATATTGAAGAATCCTTGCATTCCTGGGATAATCCCCACTTTATCATAGTGTATGATCCTTTTAATGTGCTGTTGGATTCTGTTTGCTAATACTTTGTTGAGGATTTTTACATCTATTTTCATCAGTGATACTGGCCTGTAGTTTTCTTTCTTTGTGACATCTTTGGTTTTGGTATCAGGGTGATGGTGGCCTCATAGAATGAGTTTAGGAGTGTTCCTCCCTCGGCTATATTTTGGAAGAGTTTGAGAAGGATAGGTTTTAGCTTTCTCTAAATGTTTCATAGAATTCTCCTGTGAAGCCATCTGGTCCTGGGCTTTTGTTTGTTGGAAGATTTTTAATCACAGTTTCAATTTCAGTGCTTTTGATTTGTCTGTTTACATTTTCGATTTCTTACTGGTTCAGTCTCAGAAGGTTGTGCTTTTCTAAGAATTTGTCCATTTCTTCCAGGTTGCCCATTTTATCGTCATATAATTGCTTGTAGTAATCTCTCATGATCCTTTGTACTTCTGCAGTGTTAGTTGTTTCTTCTGCTTTTTCATTTCTAATTCTGTTGATTTGAGTCTTCTCCCTTTTTTCTTGATGAGTCTGGCTAATGGTTTATCAATTTTGTTTATCTTTTCAAGGAACCAGCTTTTAGTTTTATTGATCTTTGCTATTGTTTCCTTCATTTCTTTTTCATTTATTTCTGATCTGATCTTTATGATTTCTTTCCTTCTGCTAACTTGGGTTTTTTGTTGTTGTTGTTGTTCTTCTTTCTCTAATTGATTTAGGTGTAATGTTCGGTTGTTTATTTGAGATTTTTCTTATTTCTTGAGGTAGGATTGTATTGCTATAAAGTTCCGTCTTAGAATTTCTTTTGCTGCATCCCATAGGTTTTGGGCCATTGTGTTTTCATTTTCATTTGTTTTTAGGTATTTTTTTATTTCCTTTTTGATTTCTTCAGTGATCTCTTGGTTATTTAGTAGCATATTGTTTAGTGTTTGTATTTTTTTACAGTTTTTTTTCCCTGTAATTGACATCTAGTCTCATAATGTTGTGGTCAGAAAAGATACTTGATACGATTTCAATTTTCTTAAATTTACCAAGGCTTGATTTGTGACCAAGATATGATCTATCCTGGAGAATGTTCCATGAGCACTTGAGAAGAAAGTGTATTCTATTGTTTTTGAATGGAATATCCTATAAATATCAATTAAGTCCATCTGGTCTAACATGTCATTTAAAGCTTGTGTTTCCTTATTTATTTTCATTTTGGATGATCTGTCCATTGGTGAAAGTGGGGTGTTAAAGTCCCCTACTATTATTGTGTTACTGTCAATTTCCCCTTTTATGGCTGTTAGTATTTGCCTTATGTGTTGAGGTGCTCCTATGTTGTGTGCGTAAATATTTACAATTGTTATATCTTCTTCTTGGATTTATCCCTTAATCATTATGTGCTGTCCTTCTTTGTCTCTTGTAACAGTCTTTATTTTAAGGTCTATTTTATCTGACATGAGTATTCCTACTCCAGCTTTCTTTTGATTTCCATTTGCATGGAATATCTTTTTACATCCCCTCACTTTCAGTCAGTATGTGTCCCTAGGTCTGAAGTGGGTCTCTTGTAGACAGCATATATATGGGTCTTGTTTTTGTATCCATTCTGCCAGTCTATGTCTTTTGGTTGGAGCATTAAATCCATGTACATTTAAGGCAATTATCTATATGCATGTTCCTATTACTATTTTCTTAATTGTTTGGGGTTTGTTATTGCAGTTCTTTTCCTTCTCTTGTGTTTCCTGCCTAGAGAATTTCCTTTAGCATTTGTTGTAAAGCTCATTTGGTGGTGCTGAATTCTCTTAACTTTTGCTTGTCTGTAAAGATTTTAATTTCTCCATCAAATCTGAACAAGATCCTTGCTGGGTAGAGTAATCTTGGCTATAGGTTTTTTCCCATTCATCACTTTAAATATGTCCTGTCACTCCTTTCTGACTTTCAGAATTTCTGCTGATAGATCAGCTGTTAACCTTATGGGGATTCCCTTGTATGTTATTTTTTGCTTTTCCCTTGCTGTTTTTAATATTTTTTCTTTGTATATAATTTTTGATAGTTTGATTAATATGTTTCTTGGTATGTTTCTCATTGGATTCATCCTGTATGGGACTCTCTGTGCTTCCTGGACTTGACTGTCTATTTCCTTTCCCATGTTAGGGAAGTTTTAAACTATAATCTTGTCAAATATTTTCTCAGACCCTTTCTTTTTCTCTTCATCTTCTGGGACCCCTAGAATTCGAATGTTGGTGTGTTGATTGCTGTCCCAGAGGTCTCTGAGACTGTCCTCAATTCTTTTCATTGTTTTTTCTTATTCTGCTCTGTGGTAGTTATTTACACTATTTTATCCTAGTGGAATTTACCTTAGTAGATAAGGTCTCTTATCCGTTTTTCTGCTTCAGTTATTCTGCTATTGATTCCTTCTAGAGAATTTTTAATTTCATTTATTGTGTTGTTCATCATTGTTTGTTTGCTCTTTAGTTCTTCTAGGTCCTTTTTAAATGTTTCTTGTATTTTCTGCATTCTATTTCCAAGATTTGGGATCATCTTTACTATGATTACTGTGAATTCTTTTTCAGGTAGGCTGCTTATTTCCTCTTCATTTGTTTGGTCTGGTCGGTTTTTACCTTACTCCTTCATCTCCTGCATATTTCTCTGTCTTCTCATTTTGTTTCACTTACTGTGTTTGGGGTCTCCTTTTCACACGCTGCAGGTTCCTAGTTCCCGTTGCTTTTGGTGTCTGCCCCCAGTAGATGAGCTTGGTTCAGTGGCTTGTGTAGGCTTTCTGGTGAAGGGGACTGTTGCCTGTGTTCTGGTGGATGAATTTGTATCTTGTCTTTCTGGTGGACATGGCTGTGTCTGGTGGTGTGTTTTGGGGTGTCTGTGAACTTAGTATAATTTTAGGCAGCCTCTCTGCTAATGGGTGGGCTTATGTTCCTGTCTTATTAGTTGTTATGGCATGGGGCATCCTGCACTGGAGCTTGCTGGCCGTTGTGTGGAGCTGGGTCTTAGCGTGGAGACGGAGATCTCTGGGAGAGTTCTCACAGATTGATATTATGTGGGGCCGGGAGGTCTCTGGTGGTCCAATGTCCTGAACTCGGCCCTCCCACGTCTGAGGCTCAGGCCTGACACCAGGCCAGAGCACAAAGACACTTCAACCACACAGCTCAGCAGAAAAAGGAGAAGAAAGAAAAAAAATTATTAACATAAAAATATATTAATAACTTAAAAAAAAAAGAAGAGAACAACCAAACAAATAAACAAATCTACCATTGGTAACAAGCACTAAAAACTAAACTAAGATAAACAGAAAATCAGAAACAAATCAGCTGCAGACAGCAAACACCAAGTCTACAGTTGCTCCCACAGTCCACTGCCTCAATTTTGGATTATTCGTTGTCTATTTGGGTATTCCACAGATGCAGCGTAAATCAAGTTGACTGTGGAGATTTAATCTGCTGCTCCTGAGGCTGCTGGGAGAAATTTCCCTTTCTCTTGTTTGTTCACACAGCTCCTGGGGTTTAGTTTTGGCTTTGGCTCCACCTCTGTGTGTAGGATGCCCTCAGGCATCTGTTCCCCACCCAGACAGGAGGGGTTCTATGCAGCGGCTGATTAGGGGGTTCTGGCTCACTCAGGGCCAGAGGATGGAAGGGTATGGTAGTCATAATTGGAATGTGGGGCAAGCCTGCAGGCAACAGAGGCCAGTGTGACGTTGCAACAGCCTGAGGTGTGCCATGTGCTCTCCAGGGGAAGTTTTCCCTAGATCAGGGGACCCTGGAAGTGGTGGGCTGCACAGGCTCCAGGGGCGGTGGTGTGGATAGTGACCTGTGCTTGCACACAGGGTTCTTGGTGGCAGCAGCAGCAGCCTTAGCATTTCATGCCTGTCTCTGGTGTCTGCGCTGATATCTGCAGCTCGTGCCCATCTCTGGAGCTCGTTTAGACTGTGCTCTGAATCCCCTCTCCTCACGAACCCCGAAACAATGGTCTCTTGCTCCTTAGGCAATTCCAGACGTTTTCCCAGACTCCCTCCTCGTTAGCTGTGGCACACTAGCCCCCTTAGGCTGTCTTCATGCAGCCAACCCCAGCCCTTTCCCTGAGATCTGACCTCCAAAGCCCGAGCCTCAGCTCCCAGCTCCCACTTGCTCTGGTAGGTGAGCAGACAAGCCTCTCAGTCTGGTGAGTACAGGTCGGCACCAATCCTCTGTGAGGGAATCTCTCCTCTTTGCTCTCTGCACCCCTTTTGCTGTGCTCTCCTCTGTGGCTCCAAAGCTTTCCCCTCCCACCCCCCATCTCTGCTAGTGAAGGAGCTTCCTAGTGTGTGGAAAACTTTCCTCCTTCACAGCTCCCTCCCAGAGGTACAGGTCCCATCCCTATTCCTTTATCTCTGATTTTTCTTTTCTCTTTTGCCCTACCCAGGTACGTGGGGATTTCCTTGCCTTTTGGGAAGTCTGAGGTCTTCTGCCAGCTTTAAATAGGTGTTCTCTAGAAGTTTTTCCACATGTAGATGTATTTCTGATGTATTTGTGGGGAGGAAGGTGATCTCCACGTCTTACTCCTCTGCCATCTTGAAGGACCCCCGTAATATATGTTTCTTGAACACACTGTTCGGAAACATTTTCTTCCATTTTTCCCAGTATTCCAGAGGTGTCTCTTCTCTGAACTCTAATAACAAGTGAAGGTTGCACCACAAGATTTCACAGTTGATAACTTATGTGTATGTGCATATGTTATGTACCATGTATATCTCTGTGTGTGTGTGTGTGTGTGTGTGTGTGTGTGTGTGGTCTTTTGGAGCTATGTTGGGAGTGAGCAGAGGTGAATATGAAAAAGACTAATGTGAGAATCTTGTTAAGAATCACTTTAACCTATAGACCCAGGGGCATTATCAAGCACTCCTGGGATGAGAGCATCAAGAATTTATACTGGAAGAGTGACTAATTCGAAAAGAGTAATGAGAGAAACTGCTCTTTGATCTTAGTGAACACTTGCTTAGCATCGAGAAGGTAAATCCTAATGAGATTCGAAGCTCAGGACAAATAGAGGTCTTGCCTTATCTAGTGGTAGCAACGTTGATGAAATGCTAATTGGTTTGTTGGTTTTCTTACTTAGAAATACTTAAGAAAATAAATTATGATATTTCAGAATTCCAGAAGAAAATATTTCTTAACAGGCAGGCTATGGTTCTTTAGTCATCCCAGGAGAGGGATAAAAGTGGAGGAGAAGGAGTACAATAGAATGGCAAAAGAGAGAGAAGTGTTTTCCACTTCTTTTTCAAGGCCAGAGGGCCAGGGTTGGAGAGAGGCATGCTTCTCAGAGGTGCAGGCTGAAATCCACCCCAGTCCACAAAGAACCAAGCCTGAGTCTTAGAGTGAACTGGACATAGTAAAAGTATGGGTAAAATAGCTATTTTCCTGAAATCTCTGTGGTGCCCTGAGAGCCCAAGGTATCAGGAGCACTGGTGCCTGGACCTTCACCAGTAACACAAGGTGTTTCCCATGACGGTAACAGGGACAGAGGTGGTTTAACCAGAGGGATTTCAGTGTCCATGAAGCCAGTCACTGTCAGCTTTATGTGCGTGGCAAAGTAGTGGGTCCTGGCAACCTAAGTGTCACATTTGGCATTAGCAATTGCAACTACAGAAGGCATTGCCTCTGAGCCCAAACATGAGAGGAGGAAAATTATGGAAGACCAAAGTAGCCAAGATAACTAATTCACAGAACAAATGTGAGGCATAGTACAGGGCCATGATTTCCACAAATAGGGTCTGTAGCTCTGTAACTACCCTTAGTCTCTCTGAGTAAGAGACTACGGCCTGATAACACTGGACTTGGAGAGATTTAAAACCATCCAGTTGAATCCTCTCCTTTGACAGAGGAGGAAGCGGAGAACCATGAAAAGTTAAGGGATATACTCAAGTTCATAGGGAGATTCTAGTTTCTGAATTTAGACCTTCTGGTTCTTAGAATGGAAGCTTCTTGTGACAATAGCTTCATTTTCAGATTTTAATTGATCATTTTTTGCTTAAAGGAGTACTAAAGAAATGCTGTTTAAAAGAGAAAAAATATCTCCATATTTGCTGTGATAGACCAGCCCTGCTTCCATTCCCACTCAGTCATTGCCCTCCCCTAACCCAGGAGTTTGACTCTTGGAGTTTGACTTAGATTGGTTCTTTCCAAGGAGACTTCTCAGCCCAGCTCCTATGACCAATCCTCCCACCACGAACAGGCATTCCTAAGTCTCTGTTGAACACAATAGGATAAAACAGAAACTTCTACACTTATCTGAGCTGCAGTTGTGGCGGCCAGAAGGCCTGGGCATTGAAGAAGGATGGCATTGGAAGAGGAGGTCTACATTGTCATGGGATTCTGGTAGGAGGAAATTGAGAGCAATTACACCTGGACTGGGAGGACAGAGAACCTCAGCCCATCTCTTCTGCAAGGAGGATGGATAGTGGCAGCTTTCTCCTTCCTTCTCTTGCTTTTTCTACTGACCATTGTCTAGGCTCTTCCATAAACTTTCCCTTCTAGTATCTAGTATCCTAGTATTCTAAGAAGTATCCTTACTTAGTTCTAAATCAGCAACAATCCTTTTCAATGGAACATATTCTCTTTATCCATTAAGAATTACCATAAAACTTGGGGTTCTCACTTGTAAGAATCTTAAAATTGTGCTAAAATTGTAAAACAAAACCCCATACTTTTGAAAAGATCAAGCTGCAAGGACAGAATATATACCTGCAATCAAAATATCCTTGGTGAAAACTAATAACTGGTAGGTACTATTTTTAAAATATATTTCTAAAATATTGTGCTATGATTATATGCACTCTCACTTAATTTTCACACCTTCAGTATGTGATTTGTAATTTTTTAACAGATGTGGAAATTGAGGTTCAGAGAAATTGAATTACTTACCCAAGGTCACACATAATGAACGAGTTCTAGAGCTGAAATTCAAACTTCAATATCTATGGAGATCTTCCACCACCCTCAAGTTGAGTCCATTAAGCTAAAGACCACAAATATGACTGGAATAATGAAGACATATGTTCTCATATAAGAGAAGAATTTTGCACTAAGCTTTGATAGTTATGAAGGTGAATATAACTAACATTTACCAAGTGCCTATTATGTGTCTGTTGGTTGCTGCACATATGTCATCTCATTTAGGTCCCCTAAGCTTGTGGAATTTAATATTGCAATTCTCATTTTAGTATTAATTAAGAAATTGAAGGTTAAAAAGGAAAATTAAACAAGGATGGTCTCACAGCTACTAGGAACCAGAGCATGGATTCCAACCCAGTCTGTTCCCAAAGGGTGTGGCTTTCACAGAAGTGGCAGAAAGGGAATCTTGGAATTTCAGGTGTACTAGAAAAAGAGTAGAGCAATAAGTCATAAACAAAAGGCAAAAAGAAAAATTAGTTAGCAGAAACACTGAGTTCAAAAGGGAGAAATAAGAAGTTGAAGCATTGGGAGAGGACGTTACTGATGGGTCTTAAGGTCAAAATTGAGATTTGGGTTTGATACTCCTGGCTTTGAGGATCTACCTCATGGTCTTGCACATGGTTATGACATGGGAAGATAAAGTACTAAAATATCATTTTACTCTCTGTGTATAAGACATAAAGAAGGAGAGTGACTGGAAACTGGCTGACTGCCTGGAAGGTCTTCCTTAATACCTTCTAATTAATGATGATGGTGATGGTTGCTTTTACTTTTCTTTTGGTAACTGGCTATGTGCCCAGCTCTGATCAAGGTACTTCATATATATTTACCTCTTGAGTATTCCCAATTACTTTATGAAGTATTATTATCATCATATCCATTTTACAGGCAAGGAAATTGAGGTTCAGAGAGGTTAAGTAACTCTATGAAGGACAAACAACTAGTGGCAGGGCCAGCGTTCAATCAAGGCATATGTGACTTTTCAGCCTTTGAGCTTTTGCTTGTACCTTGCTGCTTCTCACCATTCTCCTTATCACTTGATAACAAGGACATAGCCATCTAGAGTATTCCTATTGGCACAGCTTCCTACATAAAGCCAGTTAATGGCACTTGGAAAGAAGAACCAGCAGTGACTGCTAACATTTCTCTTGTCTCAGGTTCTCTGCCTGGGGTAAAAAGTTCTTGGCATGAGATGTTTCTGGCTTAGCTTGAGACTTAAACAGGTTGTTCTGTATACAATGGATGGAAACTTTTTTTTTTGGACACAGCAGTAGCTTTGTAAAACTTCAGAAAATGTGCTAATTGTGTACAATTTACCTGCAGAGGTTTTCCATTCATAAATATTCTCTTTTCTCTCAAAGAAATTGACTAGCTCCTAAGAGCCAAATATCATTGTGTAATGGCAGAGAATTTAAAATAGATCAAAGAGCATATCTCAAGCTTTTCCCCTCTCCTAACTGCAGAGGAAGTAAATGGAAACTCTAGGGGGTTGGAAGAGAGTAGGTCAAGAGCAAGACATTTCTTTGAAGTTCCATGTTTCATCTTAAAAAATTGTGTAAAGTTTCCATTCCCACAAAATAACATCTGTGTTTTAAAATGAAAATGTTTTTAAAACTAGAAAGAGGCATCATGATAATCTTTAGTTTTATGTACTCCTCAGCACACCATCTTTTAATTCTGAAGTCTACAAAATCTACGTGAGACAGCAGATGTAACAATTTTTTAAAATAAATTTATTTTATTTATTTATTTTTGGCTGCATTGGGTCTTTGTTGCCGGCTTTCTCTAGTTGCAGACAGCGGGGGCTACTCTTCCTTGCGGTGAGCGTTCTTCTCATTGCGGTGGCTTCTCTTGTTGTGGAGCACGGGCTCGAGGTGTGCAGGCTTCAGTAGTTGTGGCACGTGGTCTCAGTAGTTGTGGCGCACGGGCTTAGTTGCTCCGCGGCATGTGGGATCTTCCAGGACCAGGGATCGAACCTGTGTCCCCTTCATTGGCAGGCGGATTCTTAACCACTGTGCCACCAGGGAAGTCCACAGTTTTTACCTAGATCTCTGTGTGGCCATGGGAGCAGAAACCTCCAATCCCATGCTTTCTGTTGGCAAGGGGTATCAGAAAGTCATAAACCACAGTAATGTCATTCAAGAACAATTGCACAATGCACAGACGTATTTTGCAACCAAATGGACTTCTGGAGCCCTCAGAACACCTGAAGGTTAGAATAGTGGAGTGGTTAAGAACAACTTTTGAATTTAAAGAGCTACCCAAACTATGATGATAATAGCTGTAGTGCCTTGAGTTAGTTATTAACCACTTTAAATCTTAGACTCAGAAAGGTTAAATATATAATATAGTATTTAGAACAATGCCTGGAATTTTATAAATGCTCAATAAACTAGCTTTAATTATCATTAATGATTTTCACATCAAAAGATTTATTTTTGAATGTAGAAGTTAAAAAATATATAGTTAAAAGTATTGAAAATTATTGTTGTCTCTTAAAAAGAAAATAAAACCTAAAAGCAGAAAATATTCAAATATCATCTATTAGGTCTAGAAACCTGAAACAAAATTCTATTTTAAATTTTCAAAAATATAATGCTACATGATTCCTGTCCTTTAGGGTATTAAAAGAAACATAGGGAAGTCCCTGGTTGTCCAGTGGTTAGGACTCTGTGCTTCCACTGTAGAGGGTGCGGGTTCCATCCCTGGTCTGGGAACTAAGATGCCCCAAGCCACACAGACAAAAAACAAACAAACAAACAAACAAACAAAAACCATTATAATGCAGAAAAATCACTACAAGTACAGAAAAGTTATTTAAAAAAACCAATCAATTAACTAAAGAATTTTCTCAACTCCTAGAAATCTATCAAGTTATTCTTATACACAAGCCTGAATATCCAATGGTTGAAAAACAGCATAAAATTCAAGAAAAACATGAATACAAGTATACTTAAGAATGGAAAATAGTAGAGACAAAATTTGAAAAATGAATAATCAAAGAATGCCAATTAAAAGTATGACAGTAATTGAATAAAATGAAACACAATGAAGTCCTTTAACTTAGTATCCCGTTCTAGGGCTACTAATTTTTTCAACTCACAAAAATTCTTTGAACTAGGTGTTGTGTTACATTTTGGAACAGAATGTGTCAGCCTCAGTTCTCAAGGAGCTGACAATGAAAGGCTGTGACAGTATTTCTCCCTCCTCTATGTTGGGGATACAGTAGTCTGATCCAACATTTCTTTCATTAGGTCTTTGACTCTTATAAATAGACAACGATGATGTTGAGAACACACTTTCTGCTATGGTCTGAATGTTTATGTCTCCCCCAAATTCATACGTTGAAATCCTAATGCCCAGTGTGATGATATAGGAGGCGGGACCTTTGAGAAGTGATTAATGTCTTTATAAAAGAGGCTCCCCCCTTTCTACCTGTGAGGACACAGCCTTCAAAATGAAACCATGACTTGATCTTGGACTTCTCAGTTTCCAGAGCTGTGCAAAATAAATTTCTCTTGTTTATAAGCTACCCTGTGTGTGGTATTTTGTTTTAACTGCCTGAACAGACTAAGACACTTTCTGAGAAATCTATTTTGCAGATCCTCAGGAATAGAGAAATTCAGGGGCAATTCAGAACCAAAGAATAATGTGTTGATTAGAGGGACTCAGGCATGCTACAGACATATATTTCTTGATTGGATTAACAAAGGTTGTTGAGAAAAAGATATTAGCACTCACTAGACTCTTTCACCATGATATGGTTAGAAAATCTGCAAGGATTGTTTGGTGAATTAAAAAAAAAGTTTCTGGAAAGAAACACAGATTCTGTGTCTGCAGCACTGGATATGGGAATAATAGAATTAAATTTGTATTTTTAATTGCATTTGGGTATTAAATCATATGAAATTTTCAGTATTTGGCCATCTTTGACCTAATAAATGTCAATTTCATATGTTCAACTTAATACTTCTCATGAAGACATGAATCACAAGAGTTTTTTTTGTATCCAGAAGAACACCAGCAGTAAAATATCCTTGTCAAATGAGTGCTTGGTTACTAAATACAAGCATTAAGGTCAAACAGATTGCTTGTATGGGCTGTGGTGGACTAGAAAATCTTACTGAGGGAAGAATGCATTTTACATTAAGTGGAAAGAGGACAATCAATTCAGACAGGGGAAAGACCATGCCATAATCTGTTGCAGGAGTAAAGGGTAAGTAAGTCCATTTTCTTATAAATATGGAATATTTAGGGGAGTCAATGATGATAGATGGGGAAGTCAAAGCCTTATAATGGAGAGACTAGGATGATGAGTTAAGGAATTTGAACTTTTCTATTAGCAGTGAGGAGCCATGGAAATTTTCTAGGGAAGGGAGTTATATAATCAGAGTGGTATTTTAGGAAAATTCCGTTAGCTCTAATATCAGCATATACCAAAGGGAATAGAGCCTGCAGCTCGAAAAACCAGGTAGGGCAGGATTGCGAGATAAGAGGACTAAAATTGCAGGAGAAGACATCAAAAGTGGTGCTAATTGTTAAGGTCTGAGTGGACAGTGGCAGAAATCGAGAAGCAGTAGACCATCTTTAGGAAGGACAATAAAGAATTTATTTTAAATTTTATTAGATTTAAGTTATAGCTGCATCTATAAAGTAGGTATTAATAAATTAATAAAAATAAGAGCATTGGTGGGCTTCCCTGGTGGTGCAGTGGTTGAGAGTCCCCCTGCCGATGCAGGGGATGCGGGTTCGTGCCCCGGTCCGGGAGGATCCCACATGCCGCGGAGCGGCTGGGCCCGTGAGCCATGGCTGCTGAGCCTGCGCGTCCGGAGCCTGTGCTCCGCAACGGGAGAGGCCACAACAGTGAGAGGCCCGCGTACCGCAAAAAAAAAAAAAAAATAAGAGCATTGGTAATATCTTTTGAGCACTTAAAATGTGCCAGGAATGGAGCTCAGTGATTTTTGAAGAATTATCATTTATCCTTAAAATTAGAATAAGAACTAGACATTTTTATCAGTCCCATTTTACATATGATGGCATAACGGGTAATCAGACTCATTAGGCATCTACAGTTGTAGGATGGACTTTTAGAAAGTAGGTCAGGGATGCAGCTGTGGAAAACTATATAGGAAAGTGATGAAGATAAGGGGACCAGTGAACATTGGAAAGATGGCTTAGAAGGACAACTCCATGTGTGTGTGCGTTTGAGACGGTGTCGATTTCAGGACCCAAAGACCCGATCTTAAGGAAATTGTAATCAGTATCTTCACTGCTCAGGAGAAGAGTAATCATCCCATCATTCATTCATCTCCTCGCTTATTCAATCATGTTTGTGGAGAACTGCAGAGTGTGCAAGTAATGATACCAGGCAATAAAGAGATGAACTTGATTCAGTCACAGCTGCTAATTTTTCACTTTTTAGTTAAAAAAATAGTATCATGGTTTGTGTGATTTGGGTCTTAGCAGAATGACGACAGAGATAAGAAGGGATATACAAAGAAAGAAAAAAACAGATAGCAAATTTAGGCTGAGACCTAAGAAGTAAAATTGTGGTGTGTAGCCAGGGTTGAATACTGAAACCTATGCTCCGAATTTTATGTGGGTGAGGAAAAAAACTGGTGAAGCAGGTGAGGTACACAGAGAAAGGGGTACAGGAAAGAGATGCTCACACAATCTATTTTTCTGGAATGGCATCTCTTGTCCAGAGCTATTTGTCAATGGTCTGGTACTCCCATCTTAAAAGCAAAAACCTAAGTCCGAGTGATTATTAAATATTTCTTTGGTGCCCAGGCCTACTAGTCCCTGTGGGGGAGCAAAGATGTACCAGTCATGTCCTTGCCTCTGTATGTATACAATAAAACTGAGGAGGTAAGTGTTTACTTGTACAGAACCAATACTCAACAAAACAGCATAGAATGAAACCAAGTTCTAAGTAGAGTGATAAAATCACTAGAGATGTAGAAGTTCACAAAAAGAGAGAGCTAGAGTAAGATGCCTTCAGAATTAAAAAAAATCAGCTTAAGTCTGAGAATGGGATGAGTAGAATCAAATTCTTGATAAGGTGAGCTACACTTAAAAGAATTCACTCTGAGATACTGTCTAGAAATATGTGCCTTAGCAAATCACAGTGAATAGTCACAAGGAGCCAAGAGGGAAAAATGTGAGGGAAAAAGTTAACCTAATCAATAATATTGACAAGTATTTTGCATAAGGTGCTTGGTGATACTTTGAAAACATCATCAGTCCAAGAGTTAGAACTTATGCAGACAGAGAGAGACAAATATCATATGATACTGCTTGTGTGTGGAATCTAAAAAATGGTACAAATAAACTTATTTACAAAGCAGAAATAGGGTCACAGATGTAGAAAACAAACTTATGGTTACCAAGGGGGAAAGGGGGAGAGGGATGAATTGGGAGATTGGCATTGACATATACACACTACTATATATAAAACAGATCACTAATAAGAACCTTCTGTATAGCACAGGGAACACTACTCAATACTCTGTAATGACCTATATGGGAAAAGAATCTAAAAAAGAGTGGATATCTGTATATGTATAATTGATTCACTTTTCTGTACAGCAGAAACTAGCACAACATTGTAAATCAACTGTATTCCAATAAAAATTAATTTTTTAAAAGAGTTAGAATTTATGTGAAGAAGAACATATTTAGAGAAATGGAGTGGTTTATTAGGAGCCTAGAGAAAATCAAAATAATTTACTATATTGTCTCCATCCCAGTGCAGAGGATAGGCTGCCCTATCTGGCTAATGTAGTCCTGTTGGCAACGAACCACACAAAGATGTATGTCCCAGGCTCTTAGTGTTGTCAACCATGAAGGGAACTCACTAACTTGTTCTGAACCCATGCTCACGGACCAACTTTGTCTCTATATGCAGATGTCTCCTCCGCTGTAATTGCATGAAGAGTTCAGTATAGATTAGAGCAATAAGGAGAGACCTTGAGGAGAATGTTGGATGTGACCTAGACTTTGAAGAGGGTGGGATTTGGATAGGTGCAGAAGAAAAAGACTGACATTTTGGTTGGGAGGAAATGTTGGAAGGACTGAGACATACCCAGTCAGCCTCAGAATTGTCAAATGTTCTTTCTTTCATCATTTGACAATTCTGAGGCTGACTGGGTACATCTCAGTCCTTCCAACATTTCCTTCCCCATGACCCACTGTCCCATACCCTGTTGGAGTCTTTTCTCCTTATCCTAATGATGTGACCATGCTAGTTTCCCTATCCCCTTGATGCAAGGAGAAATTATCTTGTAAAGCAATGGTCAGATGAGGCTAAGGGAGCTCACCTTCACCCAAGTTTTAGAGACATCATTATCAACTACAACTAGCTTATACCCTTAAGGGAGATGAATCAGACCTGGGGTGTTAGATGCGGCTTCCTGCCAGAGGGCGACTTCCAACAGCTCTTCCTGCAGCATGCAAATTCGATCTAACGGGTGGTAACTCAAAGAAAATAATTAATTTCTATCATTCTTTCACAGTCACACACCAGACATGTATTCAGGGAATTGTCATAAATATTAATATTTAGGAAATTTCCATGAATATTCAGTGAACAGCAAAAAGATCTTCACACAGTCATAGTGGAGTTCTCTGGAAAGGAGTACTGCTTCTGTTTGCAAGCTCCCTCTCTATAAGTGACAGAGGAGAGGAAAGGGTGCAGGTGCATAAAGAGAGATGAAACAAACTCTGCTGGGCAGCCTCCTGAGTTGATGCTGTACCTCAGCTGGATTTGCATGTGTATAATCCAAGCCAGATGGCTGGCTTCCCTCCCTGCAACATCTAATTAGGTGTGGATTTATGCCAATTTCATTCATGAGACTTGATCTCCAATACTTATAGAGTTCATAGAGCAGGCAACCCTTGAAGACCTTTAGATTTTCCAGTGTAGACCTTAAAGTCAGGGTGAAGGGAAAAAACAACATTATGAATTGTTTGGATGCTGAGATTAAAATAGTTTTATATCCTTGAAGGCCCAAAATAATTTAATTGAGGAGGTGCATGCTGGCATTTGAATTCTAGTTTATTAACATGGAAAATGGATTAATATATTAAAAATTTAAATTACACTTTTACCTTTAAAATGTTAACATTAGCATTTATGATATTAAGAAGAAAATCATACTATAAACTATCTACCCATACTTTCAAAGTTTATCTTACCCTCTGATTTCTTTCAGTGTTCACTTAGACACACTGATACTTTTTGCATAAATATTATTATAGCATGTGTATGATTTTGTATTCTATTTCTTATTTGCTTAATATTATTTGAAATATACATTCTTAATGATTCTATCTAGTGTTCATACTTTCTGTTGTAATTGCTATATATTATTTTTTTAATTTAATGAAAAATTTAAAGAAAAAATACTGCTGTAGCTAAGAATTTATACTGGCATTTTATTTTGCCCAAAGTAGTTACTTTGGACAAGTTATTGATATTCTCTGAATTTTAGTTTTGTCATCTGTAAAACGTAGGTAACATAATCTATCCCACAGAGAGTGTGTATAGACTAAGTGAGATAATATATGTACAAGACTGTACAGTGTTTGGCCAATAGTAGGTGCTCAAGTCATGGAAGTGACTCTGATTATGTTAAAGGTAGATTTCAAAAAGACAGTAAATCAAGGCTTGTATGCATGCAATGCAAGGCACATGAGAGAAGGGGTTATATTTGAGGTCTTTCTTTCAATAAGTCTCTATTCTTTGACTATTACAAGTGTTAGGATTTAATTGTGTCTCCTCCAAATTCATATGTTGAAGTCCTAACCCTCTCAGAATGTGACCCCATTTGGAAATAGGGTTGATACAGATATAATTAGTAAAGTTTAGATGAGGTCATTAGTGTAGGCCCTAATCCAATATGACTGGTGTCTTTATAAAAAGAACATCATGTGGGGCTTCACTGGTGGCGCAGTGGTTGAGAGTCCGCCTGCCGATGCAGGGGACGCAGGTTCGTGTCCCGGTCTGGGAAGATCCCACATGCCGCGGAGCGGCTGGGTCCGTGAGCCATGGCTACTGAGCCAGTGCGTCTGGAGCTTGTGCTCTGCAACGGGAGAGGCCACAGCAGTGAGAGGCCCGCAAAAAAAAAAAAAAAAAAAAAGATCATGTGAAGGGAAAGTGACACCCACAGATGGAAGATAGTGTAAAGAGACACAGGGAGAAGACAGCCATTTACAGCTGAGGAGAGAGGCGGGGAGCAGGTTCTTCCCTTACAGCCCTCAGAAGGAAACAACCCTGCTGATACATTGATTATGGACTTCTGGCATCCAGAACTATGAGACAATAAATTTCTGTTGTTTAAGTAATCCATTTGTGGTACTTTGTTATCGCAGCCCTTGCAAACTAGTGTAGTAAGGCTCTCTGTGGTGCCATTGTGAAGGATGAACTCACCACTGCTTTGTTTCGAGAAGAGGGAATCTATTCACTCATATAGGGAAAGAATTAAATCCCAGTTCACAGAGTGAGACCAGCCCAATAACATGGTATTTAGGGGAGTTGAACTAAACTTCAGATATTACAGCATTCACAAACGGATGTTGCCTGATGACCATATGAATCACTGTAGCCATCGCTGTTACCTCTTGCCTCTTTCCTGTAGTATATTTTCTGTACAGTTGTCAGAGTCATATTATGGAAATAAAAATCTGATCATCCCTCACTTTTGCTCGAAAATCTCCAAGTGGCTTCATATCACATTTTGAACAAATTTCAAGTTTATCAGAGTCTACATAGCCCTACAGCATTTGGCCTCTGACAACTTCTCCAACTTCACCCCATCTCTCTCTTCCTAGCTCACTCCACCCCAGGTACATTGGGCTATTTGCTGCTTCCCTAAACTGCCAAGTTTTTCCTACCTCAGAATCTTTGCACTTTCTGATCTCTCTGGCAGGACCACTTTTAGTCCAGTTGGATAGATAGATGATAGGTAGATAGATAGAGATTGAGATGGAGATACAAATCTAGGATGTTTGTACAAATCAGATTTGTGTATCCATCTCTATCTAACCTAAGACTAGAGGTTAAAGCTTTAATCTCTCATTTTATTTAGTCTTCCACTCAAAGACTGCTTCCTCAGAGAGGCCTTCCCTGGCCATCCTATATGAAATAGCTCAGCACTGTCTGCACAATCCCTTTGCCATATTCTATGCCCTCCCTCTGATATATTTTTCTCCTTGACAGTTATTACTATTTGGCATTATGTTATATGTTTATTTGTTATTTGGCCAGTGCATCCTCCCCTGAGATTAAACTCTTTGTCCCATTTATCACAATATCCTCCATACCACAAACAGTGCCTGGAACATAGCAGGTACACAAATGCTATTTGTTGAATGAATGAATAAATGAATGAGTTAATGATTTCAGACTCGATCTAACTCATTTACACTGGGAATTACCTACTCTGAGACATGATTCAGAAAATCATAGAACTAGGGGAGAGATGAAAACTCAACATCCCTCTCTCTGCATTAAGATGGATGGAATTGTCTGAAATGATATAAGTAACTCATTCACTGTTTTTTATTTTTTAACATCTTTATTGGAGTATAATTGCTTTACAATGCTGTGTTAGTTTCTGCTTTATAACAAAGTGAATCAGTTATACATATACAAATGTCCCCATGTCTCTTCCCTCTTGCATATCCCTCCCTCCCACCCTCTCTATCCCACCCCTCCAGGTGGTCACAAAGCACCGAGCTGATCTCCCGGTGATATGTGGCTGCTTCCCACTAGCTATCTATTTTATGTTTGGTAGTGTATATATGTCCATGTCACTCTCTCACTTTGGACCAGCTTACCCTTCCCCCTCCCCGTATCATCAAGTCCATTCTCTAGTAGGTCTGTCTTTATTCCCATCTTGCCCCTAGGTTCTTCATGACCATTTTTTTCTTTTTTGATTCTATATATATGTGTTAGCATATGGTATTTGGTTTTCTCTTTCTGACTTACTTCACTCTATATGACAGACTCTAGGTCCATCCACCTCACTACAAATAACTCAATTTCCTTTCTTTTTATGGCTGAGTAATATTCCATTGTATATATGTGTCACATATTCTTTATCCATTAATCTGTTGATAGACACTTAAGGTTGCTTCCATGTCCTGGTTATTGTAAATAGAGCTGCAATGAACATTTTGGTACATGACTCTTTTTGAATTATGGTTTTCTCAGGGTATATGCCCAGTAGTGGGATTGCTGGGTCATATGATAGTTCTATTTTTAGTTTTTTAAGGCACCTCCATACTGTTCTCCATAGTGGCTGTATGAATTTACATTCCCACCAAGAGCGAAAGAGGGTTCCCTTTTCTTCACACCCTCTCCAGCATTTATTGTTTCTAGATTTTTTGATGATGGCCATTCTGACTGTTGTGAGGTGATACCTCACTGTAGGTTAGATTTACATTTCTCTAATGATTAGTGATGTTGAGCATCCTTTCATGTGTTTGTTGGCAATCTGTATACCTTCTTTGGAGAAATGTCTATTTAGATCTTCTGCCCATTTTTGGATTGGGTTGTTTGTTTTTTTGTTATTGAGGTGCATGAGCTGCTTGTAAATTTTGGAGATTAATCCTTTGTCAGTTGCTTCATTTGCAAATATTTTCTCCCATTCTGAGGGTTGTCTTTTTGTCTTGTTTATGGTTTCCTTTGTTGTGCAAAAGCTTTGAAGTTTCATTAGGTCCCATTTGTTTATTTTTGTTTTTATTTCCATTTCTCTAGGAGGTGGGTCAAAAAGGATCTTGCTGTGATTTATGTCATAGAGTGTTCTGCCTATGTTTTCCTCTAAGAGTTTGATAGTGCTGCCCTTACATTTAGGTCTTTAATCCAGTTTGAGTTTAAGTTTGTGTATGGTGTTAGGGAGTGTTCTAATTTCATTCTTTTATATGAAGCTGTCCAGTTTCCCCAGAACCATTTATTGAAGAGGCTGTCTTTTCTCCACTGTATATTCTTACCTCCTTTATCAAAGATAAGATGGCCATATGTGCGTGGGTTTATCTCTGGGCTTTCTATCCTGTTCCATTGATCTATATTTCTGTTTTTGTGCCAGTACCATACTGTCCTGATTACTGTAGCTTTGTAGTATAGTCTGAAGTCAGGGAACCTGATTCCTCCAGCTTCTTTTTTTTTTTTTTTTTTTTTTTTTTGTGGTATGCGGGCCTCTCACTGTTGTGGCCTCTCCTGTTGCGGAGCACAGGCTTCAGACACGCAGGCCCAGCAGCCATGGCTCATGGGCCCAGCTGCTCCACAGCATGTGGGATCTTCCTGGACCGGGTCACGAACCCACGTCCCCTGCATCGACAGGCAGACTCTCAACCACTGAGCCACCAGGAAGCCCTCCTGCAGCTCCGTTTTTATTCCTGAAGATTGTTTTGGCTATTTGGGGTCTTTTATCTCTCCTTACAAATTGTGAAATTTTTTGTTCTAGTTTTGTGAAAAATGCCAGTGGTAGTTTGAAAGAGATTGCATTGAATCTGTAGATTGTTTTGGGTAGTATAGTCATTTTCACAATGTTGATTCTTCCAATCAAAGAACAAGGTATATCTCTCCATCTATTTGTATCACCTTTAATTTCTTTCATCAGTGTCATAATTTTCTGCATATAGGGCTTTTGTCTCCATAGGTAGGTTTATTCCTATATATTTTATTCTTTTTGTTGCAATGGTAAGTGCGAGTGTTTTCTTAATTTCATTTTAAGATTCTTCATCATTAGTGTATAGGAATGCAAGAGATTTCTGTGCATTTTGTATCCTGCTACTTTACCAAATTCATTGATTAGCTCTAGTAGTTTTCTGGTAGCATCTTTAGGATTTTCTGTGTATAGTATCATGTCATCTGCAAACAGTGACAGCTTTACTTCTTCTTTTCCAATTTGGATTCCTTTTATTTCTTCTTCTTCTCTGGCTTCTGTGTCTAAAACTTCCAAAACTATGTTGAATAATAGTGGTGAGAGTCGGCAACCTTGTCTTGTCCCTGATCTTAGTGGAAATGGTTTCAGTTTTTCACCGTTGAAGACGATGTTGGCTGTGGGTTTGTCATATATGGCCTTTATTATGTTGAGGAAAGTTCCCTCTATGCCTACTTTCTGGAGGGTTTTTATCATAAATCAGTGTTGAATTTTGTCAAAAGCTTTCTCTGCATCTATTGAGATGATCATATGGCTTTTCTCCTTCAATTTGTTAATATGGTGTATCACGTTGATTGATTTGCATATATTGCAGAATCCTTGCATTCCTGGAATAAACCCCACTTGATCGTGGTGTATGATCCTTTTAATGTGCTGATGGATTCTGTTTGCTAGTATTTTGTTGAGGATTTTTGCATCTATGTTCATCAGTGATACTGGCCTGTAGTTTTCTTTCTTTGTGACATCTTTGTCTGGTTTTGGTATCAGTGTGATGGTGGCCTCGTAGAATGAGTTTGGGAGTGTTCCTCCCTCTGCTATATTTTGGAAGAGTTTGAGAAGGATAGGTGCTAACTCTTCTCTAAATGTTTAATAGAATTCTACTGTGAAGCCATCTGGTCCTGGGCTTTTGTTTGTTGGAAGATTTTTAATCACAGTTTCAATTTCAGTGCTTTTGATTGGTCTGTTCGTATTTTCTATTTCTTCCTGGTTCAGTCTTGGAAGGTTGTATCTTTCTAAGAATTTGTCCATTTCTTCCAGGTTGCCCATTTTATTGGCATATTGTTGCTTGTAGTAATCTCTCATGATCCTTTGTATTTCTGTAGTGTCAGTTGTTACTTCTCCTTTCTCATTTCTAATTCTGTTGATTTGAGTCTTCTCCCTGTTTTTCTTAAAGTGTCTGGCTAATGGTTTATCAATTTTGTTTATCTTCTCAAAGAACCAGCTTTTAGTTTTATTGATCTTTGCTATTGTTTCCTTCATTTCTTTTTCATTTATTTCTGATCTGATCTTTATGATTTCCTTCCTTCTGCTAACTTTGGGGATTTTTTGTTCTTCTTTCTCTAATTGCTTTAGGTGTAAGGTTAGGTTGTTTATCTGAGATGTTTCTTTTTTCTTAAGGTAGGATTGTATAGCTATAAACTTCCCTCTTAGAACTTCTTTTGCTGCATCCCATAGGTTTTGGGTCATCGTGTTTTCATTGTCATTTGTTTCTAGGTATTTTTTGATTACCTCTTTGATTTCTTCAGTGATCTCTTGGTTATTAAGTAGTGTATTGTTTAGCCTCCATGTGTTTGTATTTTTTACAGGTTTTTCCCTGTAATTGATATCTAGTCTCATAGCATTGCAGTCATAAAAGATACTTGATACAATTTCAATTTTCTTAAATTTACCAAAGCTTGATTTGTGACCCAAGATATGATCTATCCTGGGGAATGTTCCATGAGCATTTGAGAAGAATGTGTATTCTGTTGTTTTTGGATGGAGTGTCCTATAAATATCAATTAAGTCCATCCTGTTTAATGTATCACTTAAAGCTTGTGTTTCCTTATTTATTTTCATTTTGGATGATCTGTCCATTGGTGAAAGTGGGGTGTTAAAGTCCCCTACTATGATTGTGTTACTGTCGATTTCCCCTTTTATGGCTGTTAGTATTTGCCTTATGTGTTGAGGTGCTTCTATGATGGGTGCATAAATATTTACAATATTTATATTTCTTCTTGGATTGATCACTTTATCATTATGTAGTGTCCTTTGTCTCTTGTAATAGTCTGTGTTTTCAAGTCTATTTTGTCTGATATGAGAATTGCTACTCCAGCTTTCTTTTGAATTCCATTTGCATGTAATATCTTACCATCCCCTCATTTTCAGTCTGTATGTGTCCCTAGGTCTGAAGTGGGTCTCTTGTAGATAGCATATATACAGTTCTTGTTTTTGTATCCATTCAGCCAGTATATGTCTTTTGGTTGGAGCATTTAATCCATTTACATTTAAGGTAGTTATCTATATGTATGTTCCTGTTACTATCTTCTTAATTGTTTGGGGTTTGTTATTGTGTTCCTTCTCTTGTGTTTCCTGCCTAGAGAAGTTCCTGTAGCATTTGTTGTAAAGTTGGTTTTGTGGTGCTGAATTCTCTTAGCTTTTGCTTGTCTGTAAAGGTTTTCATTTCCCTGTCAAATATGAATGAGATCCTTGCTGGGTAGAGTAACCTTGGTTGTAGGTTTTTCTCCTTCATCACTTTAAATATGTCCTGCCACCCCCTTCTGTCTTGCAGAGTTTCTGCTGAAAGATCAGCTGTTAACCTTATGGGGATTCCCTTGTGTGTTATTTGTTGTTTTTCCCTTGCTGCTTTTAGTATGTTTTCTTTGTATTTAATTTTTGATAGTTTGATTAATATGTGTCCTGGGGTGTTTCTGCTTGGGTTTATCCTATATGGTACTCTCTGTGCTTCCTGGACTTGCTTAACTATTTCCTTTCCCATATTAGGGAAGTTTTCAACTATAATCTCTTCATATATTTTCTCAGTCCTTTTCTTTTTCTCTTCTTCTTCTGGGACCACTATAATTCGAATGTTGGTGTGTTTAATGTTGTCCCAGAGGTCTCTGAGACTGTCCTCAATTCTTTTCATTCTGTTTTCTTTATTCTGCTCTGCAGTAGTTATTTCCACTATTTTATCTTCCAGGTCACTTATCCGTTCTTCTGCCTCAGTTATTCTGCTATTGATCCCTTCTAGAGAATTCTTAGTTTAATTTATTGTGTTGTTCATCACTGTTTGTTTGTTCTTTAGTTCTTCTAGGTCCTTGTTAAACGTTTCTTGTATTTTCTCCATTCCATTTCCAAGGTGCTGGATCATCTTTACTATCATTATTCTGAATTCTTTTTCAGGTAGACTGCCTATTTCCTCTTCATTTGTTAGGTCTGGTGGGTTTTTACCTTGCTCCTTCATCTGCTGTGTGTTTCTCTGTCTTCTCATTTTGCTTAACTTACTGTGTTTGGGGTCTCCTTTTCGCAGGCTGCAGGTTCATAGTTCCTGTTGTTTTTGATGTCTGTCCCCAGTGGCTAAGGTTGGTTCAGTGGGTTCTGTAGGCTTCCTGGTGGAGGGGACTATTGCCTGTGTTCTGGTGGATGAGGCTGGATCTTGTCTTTCTGGTGGGCAGGTCCATGTCTCGTGGTGTCTGTGGCCTTATTATGATTTTAGGCAGCCTGTCTGCTAATGGATGGGGCTGTATTCCTGTCTTGCTAATTGTTTGGCATAGGGTGTCCAACACTGTAGCTTGCTGGTCGTTGAGTGGAGCTGGGTCTTGGCATTGAGATGGAGATCTCTGGGAGACTTTCTCCATTTGATATTACATGTAGCTGGGAGGTCTCTTGTGGACCAGTGTCCTGAACTTGGCTCTCCCACCTCAGTGGCACAGCCCTGATGCCTGGCTGGAGCACCAGGAGCCTGTCATCCACACAGCTCAGAATAAAAGGGAGAAAAAGAAAGAAGATAAAATAAAATAAAGTAAAATAACATAAAAAAGTTATTGAAATAAAAAATAATTATTAAAAACAGAACTAGAACAAAAATATTAATTATTAAAAAAAATAATTATTAAAAATAATTATTAAAAATTTTTTAAAGTAATAAAAAAAAGAGAGAGAGAAAGAAGAGAGCAACCAAACCAAAAAACAAATCCACCAATGATAACAAGCGCCAAAAAGTATACTTAAAAAAAAAACAAAAACGGACAGACTGAACCCTAGGACAAATGGTAAAAGCAAAGCTATACAGACAAAATCAC
Organism: Lipotes vexillifer; assembly: GCF_000442215.2. Classification (NCBI taxonomy): domain Eukaryota; kingdom Metazoa; phylum Chordata; class Mammalia; order Artiodactyla; family Lipotidae; genus Lipotes; species Lipotes vexillifer. Next base: position 2,796,576 of record NW_006785351.1, on the reverse strand, counting down.
ACACAGAAGCATACACATACACACTCACAAAAAGAGAAAAAGGAAAAAAAAAATATATCTTTGCTTCCAAAGCCCACCTCCTCAATTTGGGATGATTCGTTGTCTATTCAGGTATTCCACAGATGCAGGGTACATCAAGTTGATTGTGGAGATTTAATCTGCTGTTCCTGAGGCTGCTGGGAGAGATTTCCCTTTCTCTTCTTTGTTCGCACAGCTCCTGGGGCTCAGCTTTGGATTTGGCCACGCCTCTGTGTGTAGGTCGCCTGAGGGTATCTGTTCTTCGCTCAGACAGGACGGGGTTAAAGGAGCCGCTGATTCGGGGGCTCTGGTTCGCTCAGGCCGAGGGGAGGGAGGGGCACGATGCGGGGCGAGCCTGTGGCGGCAGAGGCCGGTGTGACGTTGCACCAGCCTGAGGCGCACCATGCGTTCTCCCGGGGAAGTTGTCCCTGGATCATGGGACCCTGGCAGTGGCGGGCTGCACAGGCTCCCCGCAAGGGAGGTGTGGAGAGTGACCTGTGCTCGCACACAGGCTTCTTGGTGGCAGCAGCAGCAGACTTAGCGTCTCCTGCCCGTCTCTGGGGTCCGTGCTGATAGCCGCGGCTCGCGCCCGTCTCTGGAGCTCCTTTAAGCAGCGCTCTTAATCCCCTCTCCTCCTGCACCAGGAAACAAAGAGGCAAGAAAAGGTCTCTTGCCTCTTCGGCAGGTCCAGACTTTTCCCAGACTCCGTCCCGGCTAGCTATGCCGCACTAACCCCCTTCAGGCTGTGTTCACGCCCGCCAGTCCTCTCCCTGCGCTCCGACCGAAGCCCAAGCCTCAGCTCCCAGCCCCCACCTGTCCCGGCGTGTGAGCAGATGAGCCTCTCAGGCTGGTGAGTGCCCGTCGGCGCCGATGCTCTGTGCGGGAATCTCTCCGCTTTGCTCTTCGCACCCCTGTTGCTGTGCTCTCCTCCGCGACGCCGGAGCTCCCCCGCCTCCGCCATCCGCAGTCTCCGCCCGCGAAGGGACTTCCTAGTGTGTGGAAACCTTTCCTTCTTCATAGCTCCCTCCCACTGGTGCAGGTCCCGTCCCCATTCTTTTGTCTCTGTTTTTTCTTTTTTCTCTTGCCCTACCCAGGTACGTGGGGAGTTTCTTGTCTTTTGGGAGGTCTGAGCTCTTCTGCCAGCGTTCAGTGGGTGTTCTGTAGGAGTTGTTCCACATGTAGATGTATTTCTGATGTATTTGTGGGGAGGAAGGTGATCTCCGCGTCTTACTCTTCCGCCATCTTGTAGCTCTTCCATTCACGGTTTATCAGCCCATCACTTACTATCTCAGAACATCCAAAATATTATGAGGGAGGATTAAAAAAACAAATGGCAGCTATTAGTAATATTGATGACATTATAATCTAAATATACACATATATAAAATGACTTTTAAAAAATGTTCAAGTGAGCACAGTTATTTAGAGCAGGAATAAGGTAAGAGTCTATAAGTCTCTCCTGCAGCAAAAGGTGCTAAGAGCACAAACTGTCTGGGTTCAAATTCCTGCTCTGACACCTGCTGGCTGAGTACTTGGGAAAGTTACCTAACATTTCTCAATCTCCTCATCTGTAAAATGGAGACAATAAATTATAAGGTTGCTATGCAGACTAAATGTGTTACTATTCATAAAGCAGTTAGAATAGAGCCTGCTCAATGTAAGCATAATTTAAATTTGTTAAAGTTTAAAAATAGTATTTATCTGTATTTAAAAATTGTAAATACTATTTTCTGCTTGTAAACATTTTTAATGTAGATTTTTGTTGAAGTAAGATATACACCAGGAAAGTGCACAATTACAAATGTGTAGCTCAGTGAATTTTTATAAAGTAAATTCCTGTGTAATAGTCTCTTAGATCAGGAAGTAGAATATTACTAGCATCCCCATACCCATTCCTAAAGTTATAATGACTTCCATCACTTTTGATTAGTTTGCCTATTTTTGAACTTTATGTAAATGGAATCATATAACATATACTATTTTATGTCTGGCTTCTTTAATCAACATTATGTTGTGAGATTCATTTGTGGTTGCATATTATAATTTGTCTATTCTTATTGCTATATGACAATTCTGTTGTAGGAATACACCATGGAATATACTGACCTCTAGTTGATGGCTATTTGGGTTAGTTCTACTTTTTGGTCATTATTAGTAAATTGGCTTTGAACATTTCTCTATATATCTCTTGGTGAACACTTTATGTATCCATTTCTATTGAGTATTTATCTAGAAGTAGAATGTTGGATCAGAGTAGAATGCATATATACAGCTCTATTAGATATAGTTTTCCAAAGTGGCATTACTAATATTGTTTGATAGTATGTATATCTATAACTAGAAGAGTTCTGGTTAAGTAAGAACTTAAGTTCTTAAGTAAGCTTAAGTATTTCCCTCTCTTTAAGAGAAGAATTCAGCAGCAAAGGGAGGCTCTGAAGTGACAACCAATTAACTTCCGCAGACCTGCACCAATTAGAGATGTTCTCCCTGGTTTCTGGCCCTGCTCCAACCCTTTTCCCCAGTCTTTTCCATGAGTACCCAGTGGAGGTCCATGAAAAAGAACCTGTGAGTGAGTGTGGAACCCTACTGAGTCTGAGGCCATCAGCTATTTCAGACCAGCATGCTGGTCCACACTGGCCTCCAACAGTTCAGCCACCCGTTCCCCTCATGCTCTGCCACAGGTGACCCAGCCCGTATCTCATTTATCTTTGAAGGGGTCTATCCCTCCTTGAAATTCAGGCCACTTGCTTGCTCTGAGACCTTAGCACCATAATGGGCTTGGAAAAGTAATTTTTCAATTTCTTCAGTTTTTTCTTGCTGTTAGTGTGGAAGCAACATTATGTTTTTACACCCCAGGGGGAAGTAGAAATGCCAAGTTTCAATCTTTTTAATGTGTGGTCAGCCTCAGTTCACCCCCACTCCTAGAATGTAGCACTCCAGGGATCCTACATGAGAGCCTGTGCTATTTATTTCCATTCAGGAACATGTCTTGAGCTCTCGTTTTTGCCTTCAAAGTACTATGAGACTCCCTCCCCACCCCAAACTCTCCCATGCTTTTTAGTCACTTTCTATTGACTTGGTCTCTTGCCTTATATAGTTTAAGAATCACACAATTCCTCGGGGAGAAAACTGGTGGTTAAGTGTTGGACTCACTTTTCTGCACTTCCCTTCTCTCAGACATTTTGGCCCTCAAGTCCTGGTTGCTTTTGACAGCCAAGAGCTCCCATTTTCATCTTTTCAACCTCCTAAAATTTCTGAAAGCTCTGCTACTTCTCTGCTTCTTAGCAGCTGCCCTCTGCTAGCTCCTCAGCTTTCCATCCAGATTCAAAAGTTGACAGATATTCGAAGGAGAAAAGTGTCAGGAAGAAAGTTGAGCTGACTTCAATGAGCTTTCCTTCTTCTCTGGGATATTGGTCTTAGTGGTATAGCTCTCTAATGCTTTAAGAGAGATTTATTTTTCTATTTTTAAAAAGTTTTTCTGACTTTTCTAATTGTTCCCTCTGAGAGCATTAGGTTGTTGCATTATACTCCATCATAGCCAGAGAGGAAGTCTTGATTACATTCTTAAATGTGAAAGACAAAAGGAATATGGCCTCAAAAAACAAAAAAACAAAAAGGTTTTAAAACTCTCTGGAGGTCGCTAGGTTTCAAAATCTACTGGAAAGTGGTAACAGTAATTATTTTTTAAAAATTATGTACATTAACTAAATGTCATGTAATTTAGTTTCTTTTTGCTACATTAGTTGGCTTTAATAGGGAACTAAATAAGGAAGGAAAAGAGGATCAGACTCCTTTGCTGTTTAAAAAGATGCAATCATCTTTAGCAGAACCTCCTATGCAGTGAGTGAGCTAAGAAAGAGCGGGAAAAGGGCTGTTTGACTCAGTTATCAAGTTCACAAAGCATATAATCAAATGCAGTTTGACATGCAGATATTATACGTTTTGTGTTAATGTATTTGGAATCTTAAATATAGAAGTGTCACAATATTTGTAATCTTATTTTGATATATTTAATTTTTAGTATACTGGGAGCCTCAAAAATTGACAGTGGCTTGGGTGAGTCCCTCCCGAATGTTGAGCAACCTTGGTTCTTAGAGCTGAGAGGTTTATCTTAGACCTAGTCAAATCTCTCCTATTAGCAATATACATTTATTTCCTTTAAAAGAAAGCTCTTCTAGGATATACTTACTGTGATGCAGACAAACATTTTCTCCACACTTCCACATGTCTGCTTCCAACTCATAGAAAATCTGTAGTCTGTTTCAAAGTTGATGTTGAACTTGGTCTTACACTTATAGAAGAGAGTAAACCAAGTGATAGGAAATACTAGGTTAAATAATGTGCACAGATTATTCCTTTTACTAAATGGAGATATTGAGGCAGAAGAAAGTAAGATTATATATATTGAATCAAATAACAGATTTATATTTTAACAGCAATGCAAATCAGTTGCCAGTGTATATGATTATTCAGCTAAATATATTTTAAGGAAAGTGTCCTTTTTAACTCTAACATCTCTGGATTAGCAAGACACTCCTCAGGTCTCACGTTCCTCCCTGAGGTTTTACGTTAATTAGGAACTTGAATGGGGCCAAACGGTCTGAGGCTGTTATGCACTCAACTGGGCACTGCTGGTCTGATTGCTTGTCAGGTGCCTGCTTTCTGGTGCATGAAGGAACCTAGAGAGGCAGGTTTGATGACGTTGCTGTCTATTGTCAAGCAGATAAAAGGAATGATGACGGGAGTGGTATCCTGCAACCCTAACTGTTCTATATCAGGGGTTACATAGGGTACCTCAAGGTCAACCAATTCAGCTCTGAGCCATTTAGAGCCGCCAATAAAATCTGGGGTTGTATTTAGCAATCACTCATTAAGTGCTTGCTACATGCTTAACTCTCTATCTTTGAAAAGCTCATAGACTAGTGAGGAAGAAAAACAAACAAATGAATAATATAGGTCAATGCATTAAGTGTTACAATAGAAATGTCCCTGGGGGTGAAGTGACCTAGTGCATATGTGAGGGAACCAAAAGTGGTGAAGGAAATGAAGTAGATAGCAATGACCCAGACTGAAGTAAGTAGCTGGATGGTGATGCCCAAACAGACAGAAAATGAAGCTGGAGGAGAAGCAGGACTTATTCAGCAATGCAAATGGTGTGTTTAAGATGACTGCAGGACCTATAAGTGAAAATGGTCAGTAGGCTATTAGATGGATCTGATTCTCAGGAGGTAGGTCTGGATTGAAATGATAGATATGTGAGCAATGGGCTTGTAGGTGATAGCTGCCACTCTGGAAGGAGATGAGAATACAGGAGAAGTAAATAAAGTGAGAGTGGTAAGTGGCTGAAAATGAATGCTCGGGAGAGAAAGAGAAATAGGGACAGTCTGATCTCCCAAAGAAACTGATATTCTCAATTCAGGAAATAATCTAATGTTCTGTTGCCAGGACTCCCCAGAGATGCCGACTCAAACTTGTACTGACTTCCCCTATCCTCCTCCTTCATCTTCCCACCCTCAACACCCTACATCTGTCTCCCCACTCCCATACTTCACCCTCTATCCACCTCCATGTTACCTGTGTCTCTTGCTGCCCTTTCCTGATGTTGTTTGCCTGAATCCACTGTGTCATACGTTCCAGAAATCCAGTTGGCTGAGCTGCCTTCCATGGCGCAGACTGGAGTCTTTCTAGTTGACTTATTCTCTGGGTTTACCTTGTTTCTACTCCTGGCTCCTCCACATCTGGCCTGTGACACGATGTACAGAGCTTGGAGCTGCCTAATTTACAGCTCTATTGATTGTTTTTTTTAGTTTGTCTGGCACCTACTGTGCATTTGTGCACGTTTGTGTGTGTGCATATGTGAATTTTATTTAAAATAGAGATGAAAAAGTTGGGGCCAGCAATGACCACATTGAGGAATTGAGCTATGAGGAAATTAAGTGACTGTCTGAAGCTCTCACAAATTATTACTGTTGGTTATTGGGGGTACTGGCATACCATCACATCTTTCCTGACATTCTTTCTAGTAGATGAGATCCTCAGCTTAAAATAAGAGTCAGAAAGATGACACTATGCACAGACTCCATTGTTCCTAGCCAACAACAACAATAAAAATAATAATAAAACATAAGCTAAACATTTATTGAATACTCATTAAGGGCCATACACTTTACAAATACTTTGCCTACATTATCCTATTTATATTTCATTTGATATATAAAGAAACTGAGACTTTGAAAATTTGAATAAGTTGCTAAAAGTCATACATGTATGACTGTAGTTTGTGGCACGATGAGGGTAATTCGATGAAATGAGTGTCTTAACAAGATTTACTAAGCAGTAATAAGAAGTGGGAAGAGATTGAATTTAGGATTAGGTCACGGATTAGGACAGGACTTTAGGTAACAGCAGATATTTGTGTGATGTTCTATCTGTCAGGGTAAATCCATATCAGTCAGGGTTCTAATAAAGAAACAGAACTAGTGGGATATATATGCATGTGTGTATGCATATGTATATGTGTATGTATGTATGTGGATTACCATATATATCTATGTCTATATCTATATCTATCTATATCCATATCAAGAGACTTATTTCAAGGAATTGGCTTATATGATAGTGGAAACTGGCAAGCCCTAAATCTGTAGGGCAGCTCTGCCATTTGCAAACTCAAGGGAAGAGCTGACACTGCATCTACTACTTCTGGGAAAACCTCAGTTTTCCTCTTAAGGCCTTTCGAGTGATTGGATGAGCACCACCCAGATGATGGAAGATAATCCCCTTTACTTAAAGTCAACTGCTATTGACTTAAGATGTTAACAACATCTGTAAAAATATGTTCACAGCAACACCTACATTAGTGTTTAGTTAAGTTACTGGGTACTGTTGCCTAGCCAAGTGATGATTAATATACATTAAGTGCATAAATCTGTAATAAGTTTGCTGGTTTAAAATCTTTACTTCTGGGCTTCCCTGGGTTCGTGCCCTGGTCAGGGAAGATCCCACATGCCGCGGAGCGGCTGGGCCCGTGAGCCATGGCCGCTGAGCCTGCGCATCTGGAGCCTGTGCTCCGCAACGGGAGAGGCCACAACAGTGAGAGGCCCGCGTACAGCAAAAAAAAAAAAAAACTTTACTTCTTCAGAAAGTCACTGTCCATTTATATGCCTAGCTAGACATTTTCTATTGTTACAAGTTCACCTCAAACCTCTCACCTGTCGAAGCCTTTACTAGTTAGTCACAGTTTTAATTATCTTATATTGCTGGGCCCACAGAACATATTCAATACAAGTTATTAGTTGCCTGATGCACATTCCAGTCCTCATTTCTCTATTTCTTCTCTGAGTTTTGTAGCTTTTATTATCAGTATCTCTTGCTTTTGCACTAAATTATACACTGTTGTATTTTTAAGTGTTCATTTGTTTTTAATAATCAACCTACCCTTTTATTTGCCCAAAGTCAGCTGTCGCAGGCACTGAGGCCCCGAGACTTCCAGAAGGGATGGAGGGAGGAGGGACGAACCATCGTTCCTACCAGGTGCAGCCTGCCCTCTTCCTGCTTTCTTTAGGAGGTGGGAAGGGAGACAAAGTCTACATTTTTGCAATCAAATATCTCCCTGGTTTCAGATACTATAAGTATTCAGTTGTTGTGGAGGAGAAAACTAAGGCACAGTAACCCGCATCCTCACTCCCCCCCACTCAGGCCTCTGTTTGCCAGTTCAAGGTTTCATGTCACATGAAATTAACCACCACAGGTGTCTTATAGTTAATGAAGCACTTTGTATATCTTATCACTTTCAATCACCAGTAATAAATAAAACACTGTCTTCCCCTTAAAGCACTACAGATTTATTGACAGATGGTTTCATTGATGTTATAATAGAGGTATCCCAAAGTGTTATGGGAATAAAGAGAATGGCCAACCAGGAGGCCCATAGGGAGGAAAATGGGATTAGACGAAACAATCATTTTAGCATGGCACTGGGATTGTACATCCATTATTTCATCAAATTCTTATAACTCTGTGCAGTAGGTGGTTTGAATATCACTTTACAAATGTGAAGACTGAACTAAGAATGATCAAGTAAATTTCCAAAAGTCACCCAGCTCATAAGCAGCTGAGTTGGGATTGGAAATGATTTGGATGTCAAAATCCACACCTTTTCTACTCTGCTACGATAAAGACTGTTTCATCATTGTTAAATCTCTTATGTCAATTAAAAGAGCACCCTGTGTGTGATTGACACGCCTTAGATGTTAATTGCATTGAAACAAATGGAACTGAGTTGGACCAAAATGAGTTGAACCGAGTCATCACTGAAGAGGGGGTCATTCTAGAGTGGATAAAGTTAAAGTTCTATCTTCACTGTCTTGAAGACTTTGGTATTCCTTACCTCTCCATGTCCCATTGGTAAAGTGAGTGTTTGGAGATGATGCTAAAATTTGTTTCAGCTTTAAAAGCCTATTTTTCTGTGGATTGATTTGCCTGAGGTCACACAGCTAAAGGATGACATTACAGTGAAATGTTTTCCCTTGACTTTTATAATAAAAATGTCCCATATATAGCTAGAGATGAAAAGGCAGCAAAATAAATGCAACAAAACAAAATACCATGGGGGAAAGAACGAGAAAATAAATGTTTTTCAACTGTCATTACTGTTTCCTTAGAGGCAAAGTAAAATGATAATAGGAACGCAGTGAGCTGCACTTTATTTTTCAAGGGATATTGATTTCAAATGTTCCTGTCCCCAGTTCTTTGAGCAATTACTGTTTTTGAGTGTCCCAATTGACCACCTTTGTCACCTGTCCCCAAAAAGGCTTGAATGAATTGGCTTCATGAATGCTTCTATCAAGCACAGCACTGCCCTCATAGTGACAAAAGGACATATTCAGCTCCTGTTTCAACCTTTTTGTCTGATTGAAGTAGGTGCTCAAAAGATTGGGAGGACAAAAGTAATTGCTTTAGATTTTTCAGCACAGATTTTTACCACGTAGGGAACATTGACAGTGTTTATAGGATACAGAATGATGTCAAGCCCCTGGAATTGCTTAATTGACTACTCTTCTCTGAAATCATCTACTGGGAATCTCTGCCATCCTTGCATCTTAAATATTTCTTAAAGAGGTCATGCTTACTGAGAGATCCCCTAAATTCACCTTTTCTCAGGTGGATGTCCCCATGGTGCTATTCCCTCTCACCATGCCTTTTAATTCTAGGCCCTGACTTCCTTATTTCTGGAAGGGAACTTTTATTGTCTAAATCTGAGGCATTTTTACCCAGCTGGCATTATATTATTGGATTTCTGGTGCCATTTGGTGCTCAGTGTATAACCTTCATGTTGAGCTAAGTTGGACATTGGGTATGATTTAAGATAGGAAGGAGAATGTGTTGTATATTTATGATTATTATGGCCTAGAAGTTATTTTGATATTCTTTTCTAGCTCTTTTTCAGAAGCTTCTTAGTGCTACCTTTGCCCTGGCTGTCTCACTGGTTCCATTTGTCCCTCCAGAGCCCTTTTCTGTTCTGTGCCCTGAAGGCAGACCATCATGGGCAGTATTGTCCAGGTCCCTTGCCCTCTTGCTTCTAATTCCACCAGTGGAAAGCCCTGGCAGGAAATTGAGGGCAGGAGGGGAGAGGGATTGGGGTATTTTTCTCGTGATCCTTCCTAGGGCCTTTGATTGACAGGGACTTGATTTCTTTACTTAATGCATTTGGTCATTTCCTTGGTCCTCTCTTACTGTTACAGGCATCCCTGAGTTCTAGTAACCATGGCTCCTCCTTGCTCTTTCAGGCCCAGGGAGGGTAGTGGTTCCCCACTTTCTCTGAACTCTGCCCCACTCACGTGTAAAGCCCCTTCATTAAATTTTCTTAAGCAACTCCTTTGGGAGGATTCTGTCTGTTTCTTCTGAGACCCTGACAGTTACAGACACATAGAAGCAGAAGTAAGTGCTGTAAAGTGTCACTCAGAATTGTGGGTCAGATTCCCCTGATGGTCTCCATTTCTCTCCTCCAGCCACATCCCTGTTGACCAAAGATTTGCCTGTTAAGCACAGTGTTTTAAAAGAGAACTAATGTGTGGGAGCAGGGCCACCTTCGTGGGTATGCAACCTAGTCTTACAGAGCGTAGCACTCAGAAGGGCCCTGCACTTGGTTGAATGCTCTGCTGTTGTCATTTTGAAATTCTTAATAATTTTTGTTAAACTCTCTAGTGTATTTTTCAGTTCAGTTACAACTTTTGTTTGGTACTCTCCTATATTTTATATCTCTTTGTTGAAGTTCTCATTGTGTTCTCCTGAGTTTGGTGAACATTTTTACAGCCATGATTTTGAATAATTTATTAGGTAGATTGCTTATCTCCCTATTGTTTAGTTCTTTTTCTGAGGTTTTATCTTGTTCTTTTGATTGGAACATATTCCTCTGTCTCCTCATTTTGCTTAATTCTCTGTGTTTGTTCCTATGTATTAGGTATATCCTTCCCAGTCTTGAAGGAGAGGGCTTGTTTAAGAGATGTTCTGGGGGGCTCAGAAGCACAATCCCACCTGATCACCAGAGCCAGACACTCAAAGGCTATGCCCTGTGTAAGCTGTGTGTGCCTTCCTATTGTGGTGAAGCCAAGGCTGCTGCAGGGTGCTGGTGGGCGGGGCTATCATTTAACTGGCTCTTAAGCCCAGCCAAGGTACTGGGGTGGACAGGGCTCTCAGCAGTGCTAACTGGTTAGGTAGAGAAGCCCACCAGTGCCAATATTAGCAAGGTAGCCTGAGTTTGCATAAAAGACTACTGCCAGTGACTCAATCCCCAGGGAGCTTCCTGACTCTGGTATATGTTTTAAGATTAATAAGTAGATCCCCTTCACTTATGGTCCATGGACTTTCCAATCTCATATTTCTGTTTTGGTTTTTGGGTCAAGTGAGTCTGTGCACAAGTCCTTAAGAGTGGATTTTTTGTTTTCCGCAGTTCTATAGTTTTCCTGGGTGTATTCCTCATTGGGTTTCAAGTCAGGAGTTTTGGGGATTCATCTCTCCTGTGCAAGATCTAGGGACTGGGGTACCTGATGTGGAGCTTGAATCCCTCACTCCTCAGGGAAAAGATCCATGTCTTTGTGATCCCTCCTGCTGGTGGATTGCTGTGACTGAGGTGTGAGTTTTTCCATATCTCTGTCTTTCCTACCCATCTCAATGTTGTCCTTTTACCCTTTGCTGTGGAAGCTCTGTTAATCCAATTTTCAGGTCCCTTTCCACTGAAATTATTCCACGTGTAGTTGCAACTTTGCTGTGTTGGTGGGAGGAAGTGAGTTCAGGATCTTACTATACTGCCATCTTGAACCCTCTCCCTGGTGTTGTCATTTTTTATTGCTTAGTCCTCCTTTTATTTGTTTGGCTTCATCTTCCATATGATGGGCCAAATGACAGTGGGAAGCTATGGATTTCATCCTCTCCAAGATCCAAACCCATTAGAAATTCTCTCTTATAAGCTCCATTAGAAAAGTTCTAATGATGATTCTGATTGGCCTGGTTTGGTTAATATTCCCACTTTTATGTCATCTTTTCCATCATTTCTGTTGTCTTCTAAGAGACTTTTCTCACTTAATATTCTAACCCCCTAATTCCCTCTTTAACTATCTATTGAGTTTTTTCTTTCATTTCTATAAACTATTAATGTCCAATTTCTCTAAAGTTTGTTATAAATATATAACCCTTTCATATGTCTCTGGAGATATTTGTATTTATTCTAATGACTGCTTCAGTTTGTCATATTTACTCTGTCTCCTCAACTATTTAATTCTTTAATTTGGGGAAATTTTTGCCTCTTTAATGGTTTTAACTTCTTCAAGTGTTTTGTGGCAGCTGATTGCTCACTTTTGTATTTTATAATCCCTGTTTAACTTGAGGGAGATGTCATTCCTTCCTGAGTAGCATGAGATGTTTTTTTCACAAATAAGGAGGGTTATTTTACTTGACTAAAGGGTTGGGATGAGAGCTGTATAGACAATAACAATAAATATCTACCACACTATCAGATATTATCTTCTAATGATTCTATTACTTACCATCTAAATCATCTGATTTTCTACTTTTTTTTTTTCTGAAAGACCCTGTGCTCCTCTCTACCTTCACAGCATTGTTCATGATGATTGTCCCACCTAAAGGGCCTTTTTCCTTCTTTCTACTTATAAAAATCCTATACAACCTCCAGGTCCAATACAAGACTCACCTCTTTCAAAAAAAATATTCCTAACCATTTTATCTCTTTTAGTTAATATGGCCCTTTTGGTTAATGGTGATTACAAATGCAAGTTCAAGGTCATTTCAATTACAATAATTGCTACCATTCTGGGGAATCCTGCTATGTGCTAAGCCCTGTAATGGATATGTCACACATACTGCATCATTTGATACTTCTGTAATGGAGTGGGTGTTATTTTTCTGTTTTACAGAAGAAGGAACTACATTTTAGAGCAGGAGGTCATCCAGCTCAGAGATCCCTCTGCCAAATCTCGATGGTCTCTCAAAGCTAGTTGCCTAGACCATATTCCTGCAGTTCCTGTTATCCAACCCACATAGCTGAGCCATATACATGTGGAATTTGCCAAGATTCCAAATTCAAAAAGGGACTTTACTGCCAGCATGGCAAACTCATGATTTAGAGAAAATGATAATAGCCTTATTTTCATCCTTAAAAATAAGATCAAACATACCTAATCTAAGAGGGCAAATTATTTGAAGACAACTTTTTGGAAAGAGAACTAGTACCAGAATCTTAACTCTGAGTCTGGAACTCTTTGGCACTGCTTCTCCTTATCAGTATGACTTTCTCCCTTGTCTGGTAAGAATATAGTTGAGCAAGATAATGTTCAGAACACATGATTTTAAATGAATCTTTCACTTCAGAAACTAAAGGTTTCTTTAGTCTGAATGTCTGAATTTGAAGCAAAGTAAAAGCACAGTTAGAAATAGTTTGCTTAGGTTCATACCCAGTGATTCAAAAGTGCTATAAAAAAATACAAGGTTCAAGATAATCACTCTGTGCACGTCAGAGGTAAAGTAAGAGGAAGCACAGGCCAATATTACGTTGGCTAGTTAGTTAGCTTTGTTCTACAGGCACCTCATTGTCTTCCTTTATGGCAGGGGCTTTAAATGCTCTATCCACAAGCTCAAGTTTATAAGCCAAAACATAGGCCTAATGCCAAACCAGATTCCCTTTCTTGCACATCATGTCTTCTTGGCTAACTAAATTCCCAGGTTAATCAGAGAGCATTGACAACAAATAGAATTATAAAGAAAAAAAAATCAACACACAAAATGCTACTAAATACGGTATTTTTAGAGTGTTTTCTAGTGTACTTTCATACATATTATTTAATTTACTCTTTGCAGCTGTGTGATGTAGGAATTATTCTGTGCATTCTATGATTATGGAATTGAGGCATTTGATGTGACTCACTTTGAGTTATCCAGCTAAAAATTGGCAGTATTGGGATTTAAATCTAATTGCATCCCTTCCTCAACACACACCCACACACACACACACACACACACACACACACACACACACACCACTGTTTCTGTCAATGTTTAACTTAGGACTGTCGCTAGGAAAAATAATGAGGCAAAAAATTCATTTGATTTCTACAAATATTTATTTATTTATTGGCCATGCTGTGTGGCATGCGGGATCTCATTTCCCTGACCAGGGATCAAAACTGTGCCCCCTGCAGTGGAAGCATGGAGTCTTAACCACTGGACTGCTGGGGAAGTCCCTCAACTAATATTTATTAAGCTCCAGTGTGTGCTGTGTACTGTTCTAGATGCTTAGGATAAAACAGTGAACAAAGGAAACAAAAATCTCTGCTTCCTAAAACTTATATTCTAGTGGGTAAACATAGACAATAAAAATAAATGCAATAGATAAGAAAATTATAAAGTATGCTAGGAGATCCCAAGTGTTATGGAATAAAAGAAGAAGTAGATTAAGATTAGGGGAATTAGGATTTTGAGGGCAGGACGGATTGCAGTATTAAATAGAATGGTCAGGATAGGGTACTTCAAGGAGAAATTTAAGCCATGGCTTGAAGGATGTGAATATGTGGGGAAATAATCTTCCAGGAACAGGAAACGGCTAGAGCCTGGTTGCTAAAGTACGAAAATGCTGGACGTGTTTGAAGAACAGCAGGGTGGCTGGATCAGAGTACATGAGGGAGAGAGCAAATGAGGTCAGAGGTAATAGGAGACATGTAGAGCCACATAGATCATCATATTATGAGGACTTCAATATCCTTCTGAGTAAGATAGAGCTCCATTGGAGGGTTTTGTGTAGAGGAGTGATAGAGTATGATTTACATCTAAAGGATTATTCGGGCTGCTCTGCTGGGAATAAATTTAGGGAAAG
>NW_006785351.1:2703023-2781980 GCF_000442215.2 Lipotes vexillifer | reverse complement strand
GAAAGAGTAACAAGCAGGGAGACTGATTAGGAGGTTATTGCAGTGCATTCATTTCCTAGAGCTGGTGTAACAAAGTACCACAATCAGAGAGTGGCTTTAAACAATAGAAATGTATTCTCTCACAGTTCTGGAGACTAGAGGTCTGAAATCAAGGTGTTGGCTAGACCATGTTCTTTCCGTAGCCTCTAGAGTAGGATCTAGGATTCTTCCTTTGTGTCTTACAGCTTCTAGTAGTTCCATGTGCTCCTTGGCTTATGGCAGTATAACTCCAATCTCTGCCTGTGTCTTCACATGGCCATTCTCTCTCTGTGTGTCTCTACATCATCTTCTTCTGTGTGTGTCTGTTTCTGTGTCCAAACTTGCCCTTCTTACAAGGATGCCAGTCATATTGAGTTAAGTTCCCATCCAAATGACCTTAATTTGATTATAGCTGCAAGGACTTTATTTCCAAATAAGGTCACATTCTGATGTACTGGGGGTTAGGGCTTTAATATTTTTTTTTCAGAGTGGGGGCAAAATTCAACTTGTAACATGCAGTAATCTCCATAAAAAGTGGTGGAGGCTTAGAGTAAGTGGTAGAAGGGGGGCTGCTGAGGAATGGTTCGATTCTGGATGCATTTTGAAGGTAGAACCAACAGAAACTGCTTCTAGGTCAGATGTGAAGTATGTGAGAAAAGACAAAGATGGCCTTAATAAATTTTGCTGATCAGATGGACAAATAGTGCTATCTGAAAGTGAAACAAGTGTTTGAAGAAAGAAGAAGTTAGCAGTTTAATTTTTGATATATCAAGTTTGAGATATTCATTTAGAAAAACAAAGAGAGATGTTGAATGGCAAGCTGGATTTATTTATGAGTCTAGAATTTGGAAGAGAGGTCTGTCTACTTGAAGGTATAGAAGGTTTAAATTTGTAAGTGTTTAGCATAGGAAGAAAATTTAAAGCCAAGTGAGTGATTGAGATCACTGGGGAAGTGAGTATGAGTAGGAAAGATGACCACAGTCTGAGCCCTGGCCTGCTCCAACATGAAGACGTTGGGTAGGAGAAGGAGAACTGGTAATAGAGATTAAGAAGGAGTAACCAATGAGTAGGAGAAAAACAAAGAGTGAGGGATCCTGGAAGCCAACTGAAGAAAATGGAGCAAAATAGGGGAAAGTGATCTATTTGTTAAAAGCTGCAGATAGTTTAGGTGAAATGAAGACAGAATTGATCATTAGATTTAGAAACACATGTTTTCTTGACCTTGACAAGAATTGCTATGGAGTGATGATGGAGAAAGCCTTTTTAGAACAGTTTCAAGAGAAAATGGGAAGAGAGGATTTAGAGACAGCAAGTATAGATAATGAAATGCTAGCACATAGAGACAGTGGGGTCAGGAGAGGTTTTCTTTTTTCTTTTAAGGATTGCAAACACAGTAGCATCTTTGTATATTAATGTGGTGGTCAAAAGAAGTTTATCCCATCTTCTTTTCTGATTATCTCTTTGCTCTCCTGATGCTTCCACATCCCCTTACCCTGAGGCATCCTTGCTCTGTCCTTATCTCTTAGGTTGGCTATCCAGAGTAATAGCCCATGCTTTGGACTACCTCTTCCTTTTGTTTGCTTTTTTCAATTTCTTCTGAGCATTTCTCTCTAAATTAATATCATTAGATAATTTTTCTGCTTATCTTAAAAAGTTTAGGGAATGACTGATATCAAATTGTTACCAAAGCAAACTTGGGTCTACTCACCCAACATGCAGTAAAGCCAGTCTACTGACACCAGGTTTTGGTGAAGGAAAGTACAGCATTTATTGCTGAACCCAGAAAGGAAAATGGGTGGCTCATGTTCAAATGATGTGAACTCCCCAATAGCTTTCAGGGAAAGGTTTTTAAAGGCAAAATTTTGGGTGTGGGCTGCAAGGTGTATGACTTTCTTCTGATTAATTGGTGGTGAGGTAAGAGGGTGGTGATTTAGGAATCTTAATCATCAACCTTCTGGTTCCAACCAGCCTGGGGTCTAGTGTTTGTGCTCAGCACGCAGTCACCATCCTCTACCGGGGTAAGGGTCTTAGTTCCCACAGAACAAATCAAAGATATGTGTCAGATTGTTATGTATATCCTTTGAGGAGGAAGTATGACTGTTTTATAATTGAACTATTGTTTCTTGACCTTTTCCTTTGTTTCTGCATTCCTTTATTTCCCTAAGTAGTGACTACTTGAGTCTACTCTTTGGAACTCAGGGAAGGCATAGGAGACCAAAACCTTTTTCTACAAAAAGAGAAACAGGAGACACAGAGGGGTTTTTGTAGCTGGGAGGGCCCTGCAGGGTCCTGCTCAGTTTCAAAATCATGAAAGTGAAGTGCTTTGCAAACTCTGAAACCATATGCACATTTAGTTCATTTTAAAAATGTGATTAAAAAAAAAATCTATCCAAAGAATCCAGTGTCTACATGAGACAGGATTTCTCTCCACTCATCCCCATGGCCTTTGTCCTGGTCAGGTCTTCATCTCCTCTCACCCAGTCTACCAGAATAGTTTTCTGAATGGTCATCCCTAGCTCAGATGCTTACTTATTCTAATCCATTTCCCACACTACCATCAGAATCCCATTTCTAAAATGCAGAGCCGAACCCATGCCTCCTCCTGCTTAGGACCCTTTGTTGGCTGAAGCTATTCTAGAGTACTCATTATCCTCTAAATATGTACTTTTGCATCTTTTTGTCATTGTTCATACCTTGCCTTTGTTTGGACTGCCTTTCCCTTTGTTCTTCTGTGCCTGGAATGAGTTTATATGCATCCTTCAGTGCCAAGTTCAAGTCACCCCTTATTGGTGAAGACTTTTCTGATTTCTTCATCCATCCCCAGACAGAACTGATTGCTCTTGCCTCTGTACTCCCAAAGCATTTTATAAATAACAGTGCAATATTTTTTGGAAGTATATATCTGGTTTCTCCCTTAGACTATGCCATCTATGAAGACAGAGACTGTGACTGATTCTTTTTGCTTTCACACTACCCACTACAGTTTCTGTCATACGATAGAGGTTTAACAAAATGTGTTAAATGGATACTTATCATGGCCTGAGTTGACACTCCTCAGGGGTACTTATTTTGCTGGACTGGTAGTGGCTGTTGTGTATACTTCCCTTCTGTTCACTGTATGCTCCTTCCCTGGAGATCCTCTTTATCTGGAGGTAAGTATTCGTATATATAGGGTTCTTCTCTTCTAATAGAAGCACCCCCACCACTACTGTTCTGGCTTCTTACGTTGTAGCAGCATTGTCAAAATGTGAAGGTAGGGAAGATATTTTTGGTGTGATAGCCTGCCTGCCCCTTTGCAGGGAAGCAGAGGCTCATTCATCCTTTCTACAATTAAGAAACAGGTTTTCCTTGTCCTTTGAAGGGTTAGCAAATGAAACTCCTTTGTTGGAGCTCATACAGAAAGATATATAGAAGTTCTGCCTGTTAGTAAACCTGCAATTTCCAAATACAATTCATAGCTTGAGTTATTTTTACTACCCAGCCCTTCTTCCATTCCAGATGATGGGACTGACCACTCTGGGTGACCTTTAAGCCAACCCTGATAATTAGAAAAATGTCATAGACCCAGCAACCCAAATGGAAACATTTCAGACCCCCAGAATGCCCACTATCCTGGGAAGGTCTAAAATTAGTCCTCATGTTTGTGTAGTTGAATTATTATAGATCCCTGGTGCCCTCAGTCATTCAGCCACTGTCTGTATAATTCCTGTGACCCAGGAGAAATAAGGAAAAGGGAGATGCACATTTACTAGAACCTTCGGGTTTAGGAGCCCAAAGAATAATGTGATCTTTCCATCAGTTCTGTATTAGAATGTGGTCCAGTCACAGTTTTTTCAAAGTATTTTTAGCTAAGGAACTTGGAAGTTGTTGGCATCTATTTATCTTTAGAAATGGAAATTTCTTATGCTGATTTTCCTCTTATATCTGGATATTGAATCACTGAATTCTTTCATGCAATGAGAGGAAGCCATGTGGTATAACAGAGAGAGCACTTGATGTGAGTCAGGGGATTTGGGTTTGAGAACTAATTCTGCCTCTTTCTTAATGAATGTTTTGGAACAAATGACTTAAATGCTATGAACTTCCATCTTTTTTTCTTGAAATGGTGATTGACATGCTTGCCTATCACAAAAATTTGTTATGAGGATCAAGTGTTTCCCTGTTTGGGGGCTGTGTAGTGCTGTTCTTACCTAAGCTGTCATGAATAAGAAATGGTGTGTTTTTTCTGGTGGGATATCCTCTGTCCATATGAGGCAGCAAGGCTTGGGCATTACTGTGCCCATCTAATAATAAAGCTTGAGTCACTGATCAGAGAGGGTACCCACAGGGGTTAGACTATCTTTCTGAACACCATATCGTTCTGCCACCCAATTCACCCATGGGTGCGTGAGGGTAGAACAAGTCAGCCAAAACCATTTCCTATGAATCTATTCTCTGTCTTTTGGAGGAGTCAACATTATTTTGTACTTGTCCTTGAGGATCTGTAAGTGTTGAGACACAAATAGTAAAAGCACGTGAAACAGTGAAACCGTAAAGTTACTTCACAAACTGAGCACACGAGGCACAAAGTACTAATTGAGAGAGCCTTCACCTAAGAGGTGGACTTTAGGCTAAATTAGAAAAAAGGTCATTATAACTCATAAGCTGTGTGACCTTGGGCAAGTTACTCAACTTCTCTGAGCATTGAGTTCTTCATGTGAAAAATTCGAATATGAATATATTCTGATGAGAGTTATCATGAGGTTTAAAGAGGATAATGTGGATAAAATACTTGTTAGGGAGCATGTAATTAAAGCATAAATAAACATCTACACATAAATTAAATAAATAATATAAATGAAGTATTAAATTAACAAACACAATGGATGGAAGCCCTTATTGTGAGCATCAAACAGCTTTAGTTAAGTGCACTGGGGTAGGTGACAGTCTGCAGGCTGAGGAGGAACTTGGTGCCTTGGAGATCAGTCTACAGACAGTAGATCCCTGGGTATTGGCTGAAGTTGAGGAACAGGGAAAAATGAGGGGTGACTGAATCTTGTGAGCAGGATAACTCAGCCAGGACCTAAGAGCAAAGACCAAGACAAATGATGAATTCTAGGGACAGGGTCAATACGACAGGTGAGAAGACGTGAGTTATGGGCAGCCCCACCAGCCCAGATCAGAGAGTACGCTGCTGGGATTTATAGGGGGATGGAGAGGTGGGGCAGTGCTGTTTAAATGTTGTCAACCTCACTCTGAGCATCCTCATTTCTGTGTGGAGCTAAGTGGGTCCAGATGAAGAGAGAGGCTGGGGCAAGGAATTGGGCCTGATAGGAAGATGTTTGTAGCTGGAAGGAATGATAAAAGCAAAGGGGTGTGTGGCAGTGAGCCAGGTAGGAGGGACTAACTAATTAGTAAGCTTCACTGGGGAGGAGGGGTGTATCCCGTGTTTGTATTTTATCAAAATGAGTTGGGAAACATTTTAGTTATTGAGCAAAGAGGAAGAGAGAGACAATGAAAAACCGGGCTTGACAAAAACTATTTTAATGATTATGGGATGGATGGATGAGAAGTGTGGAGATGATGAACAAACAAGGGACTGCAAGTGAAGAGATCAAGGAAGATATTGCCTCAATTCTAAGTACTGTATAAGTATGAAAAATAAAGCATCCAGAATCCAGGCCAGAGTTGGGTCAGGGCAGGCCTCTGGGAGTTAGATTGAGATCACTTCTTGGCCTAGGCTAGTTCTTATTCCATTCAGCGAATCTTGAACAAACAGAGGCTTTCAGAAAGGTCTTCTTTGAATCTGCCAGCCAAACTGAGGTTTGCAGAACTAGGTAAGAAACATAATGAAGAATGCAGGCTCCACCGAGTCATCTGTGGCTCAGGGGGAAAGAGGCCTGAATCAAGTGTGAGCCTTTCAACATCTCTTGAACAGGCAGGACCCATTTCTATTTGGCAAGATGCTTGAAAATGCAATGGGAGAAAAGAGAAAATTTGGCAGGAAAATGTGTTAACTGCAAGGGCCCCCTATCAGCACGAGTTAGATGGTGGAGGAGAATAACTGTGGAATGGAAATACGCCCTGGAGTGGGAGATAAAAAGGATTGTAGCCTCCCTCAGATCATAGGCATCTTGGGAAACTTCTGAGATGCTGTCAACCCCACACATCACTATTTGTTTTTACCAGCATGTGGGGCAGCTGAAAAGTGATTCAATAATATCTTCTACCCCCTCACTACAAAGAAAAATTCTATTGAAGCGGAACATGATGAAATGTCAGATTCTCAGTAAAGTTAGCTTAGTGTAATAGAAAAGACAGAAAATTATGACTCAGAAATTACTTGAGTTCTAATCTCACCTGTATCCTTCCTGAATACTGGGACCTTGGTTATGTCACATCACCCTTACAAATATTGGCCTTTCCTTAGTCTATAAAATCATGTTGGAAGAGTTCTTCTAATTTTAACATTCTATAATTCTGAAGTCTATAACACTATAGAAAGAAAACTATAATGTATCAATACTTCCAACATGAAAATGGGTGAATTTGCCTTGTTTTAATGAAAAAAAGAGGTTTGAGACTTATCAAAAGCCCACTGAATGAAAGGAGTCTAGGTTATGTCTTTGTCTCTGTGCTCTGGGGTACTATTTTCCTATGACTCACTGGAATACTAAATACACCATAGAGATAGGATGATTTAATTTTTTTCTTGTTTTTGATTTTTTACTCTCTCTTCTTTTAGGAGATATATCTTGATTTAAGCTGATTCTAAACTATCCCCAAGAATCTTGGTTGAGTCTCAAGTAGCTATAGATTTCAGTTTAATTATTTCCAAATTGATTACTCTTCTTTTTAGCTGCTATGACCTAAGTTCAAGTTATTGGCCTTGTGGTTACCATGGTAATGGTAGATGACATCATTGGAACATCTCTGGCAATTCCCCCTATACTAAGAGTTATAGAATACTCAGAGAAGATGTGAGCTTTGAGACTAAGCCCTGGAAGATAAATGTTTTTCCTACACAATATTCTACTTTAAAATTAAATGTATTAAATTTATTGCCATGACATCTTTCTCTAAGTAATATAAAGTATTCAATATTTTACAGAAACTCAGTCTTGATTCTTGCCCTTATCGGAAGGAAGCTGTTTCTGCATTTTTTTTTTTAACATTCAAAGAGAAATAAACTCTACTGATTTGAATGCCTAAATCTGTACACAGTACCTTACAAAGGTTATCTTATTTAATTCTTACAATAGCCCTAGAAGATAGGTAATTGTTTAAAAAAATCATTCTTATTTACAGTTAAAAAACTAAAGTATAGGGCTTCCCTGGTGGCGCAGTGCTTGAGAGTCCGCCTGCCGATGCAGGAGACGCGGGTTCGTGCCCCGTTTCGGGAGGATCCCACATGCCGCGGAGCGGCTGGGCCCGTGAGCCATGGCCACTGAGCCTGCGCGTCCGGAGCCTGTGCTCCGCAAATGGGAGAGGCCACAACAGTGAGAGGCCCGCATAACGCAAGAAAAAAAAAAAAAAACAAAAAACTAAAGTATAGAGATTTTAGGTAACATGTCCAAGGTCACATCTAGTAACTGGGGATGCTGGAAACCAGGCATTTTGTTTCCACTGACCAGAACCCATGTACTTAACTAGCTATGGTACTGCCTCTGGTGAAGGGAGATGCCCAGCACCTAGTCTTCAATTCAGCTGTGATTCACCAAGAACTCATACTTCTTGGCACCTTTCTTGCATATGATATAGTATAATAGTGACTTAGCAAGAGAGAACAATTTTTAAATGGATTCAGAAATCTTCTGAAGAAGTCAAAGAGCCCAATAATTTGTGTTTTGTGTATGAATTAATGTTTTGCCTAATCAGGAAGCTCTTACCATAAAAGTTTTTTTAAGACAGAAAATAGCTGGCTGGCAGTCTTCATGGTGTGTGTGTGTATGTTGCATGAGGAGTTGGAACATGAAAAGAGAAGAAAGACTGAGTCTCTTTGGGGAAGTTGAATGCCAATCACATTTACAGTAGCTCAAATTGTGCACCTCTTCCCCGAGAATCAGACAGGAAGAGAGCAGTCTAGAATGCATGTGCAGAAAGGATGCTGGTCTGGGCTTCCGGACGTACAATTCCCAGCTCTGCCATAAATTGCGTACAAAACCAAGGATAAGTCTCTGTACCTCTTTGAACCTCAGTAAAGTGGAGGATGGAATTAGCTGGAGTGCAAGTTCCTTTTTATCACTAACACTCCCCTTTATCCTTCTAGATACCCTCCCCCTTACAGCAAAGATGATAGGGTGATGAATCATGAGTGAGGATAGGCTTGAAACCCTGAGCCTTTTAACCAGCTTCCCTCCTTGGCCTCTTTAAAAATACCCTTCCAGATGCCAGGTCAGGCATACTCATCTGCCTGTTGATGTTATTGTGGACCCATTTCTTCCTCAGAACTTCTGTGAGGCTGGAGACAACAGTTCTAGTAAAGAGAGCAGTGAACTGAAATGAGAATTTGGGTTCCAATTTCTAACTTTGAGTTAGTCCCTTCCTTCAACAAGTGTTTTTTCTCCCAACTGTACAATAAGGAGTTTGACCAGATGCTACTGTGAATGCTGTAGAAGTTTTTCTTGTGATAACTGAATCTCTACTAACAGTCCAGGGAGGTGGATGAGATGTATCTTTGCAAATTTTCTCTTTAGAAGTGTTGAAGAGATGGGTTCTGATACCTTAGTTAACCGTCCCAGTACTTGGATGTGGGGTACCAGTGATCTATTACCTAAGGGATACATTTCAGAAAAAGATGCATAGTGATTCTAGAGCTCCACTATCTCTTATGTGGCCAGTTTGTTTAGGCTACTTACTTATCTTCTTGCCTTTAACTCATCCCAACTTGTGTTCACCCTCTACATTGCCACCAGTCCCCCTTCTCTAAATACAAATCTGATCATGTTACTTTCCTTATTAATTCACCATTACTTATAAGGTAGACTTCTTAATTTTCTTGGGTCACCATAACAAAATACCATAGGTGGCTTAAGCAGTAGAAATTTGTTTTCTCATACTTCTGGATACTGGGGGTCCAAGATCAGGGTGTCAGCGTGGTCAGGTTTTGGTGAGAGCCCTCTTCCTCACTTGCAGACAGATGTCTTCTTGCTGTGTACTCCACATGGCCTTCCCTTGGTGCATGCCTGGGAAGAGATCTCTCTCTCTCTCTCTCTCTTCTTTTACTTTTAAGGCCAACAATCCTATCAGATTAGGATCCTCCTTCATGACCTCATTTAACCTTAATTACCCCTAAAAACCTTATGGTCAAATACAGCCACATTGGGGGTTAGAGCTTTAGCATATGAATTTGGGGGAAACACAATTCAGTTCACAGCAGTAAAGTTCAAACTCTTTAACAAAAAAGAGGGTCTTCACCAAAAAAAAAGACCCTTCACTATCCATTTTAATGTAGCTTTATCTCCTTCCACTTTCTTTTTTGTACTGAAACATTCACCATTTTTGCAACCCACTATTATTTGTCACTTCTCTGTATGTGTTACCTGAATTAGTTTTCACATCTGAAAAATGGAAACACAAATGCCCACATTCCATGATGGTTAAAAACTTAGTAGGAATGTAATAAGTTGTTAACTTTCAGAGCTGAGTTTAAAATTCCTTTTAGTGTGGGAACTCTCATAATTTAAGCCGATTATTACAGGTGGAGTTTGAGGATGAGCCTCTGGACATAACTTGGAAAGGCTATAGTGAAACTAGGATAGCTAAACCTTACTTAAGAAATGAAATGGAATAGGAGGCATAAGGATAAAAAATAAAGGAAGGAGAGGCAATTAAAGGAGAGAGAAGAGGTATCAGCAGCAGGTATGAAGACCAATCCTGGGACTGAGGGATTTCCCAGGCTTCTGGGCTTTCAGTGCTAAGACAGGAATGTCCCAGGAAAACTGGGACAAGTTGGTCATCTTAGTGCCAAGGCAGGAGTTAGGAACTTAAGTAGTGTATGCCCTGGCAGGTTTGTTTGTTTTTTCATTTTTTTGTTTATTTTTGTAATGCAAGTGCCTTAAGCTTTGATTGCTGAGGCACTCATTTCAAAGAGGCAACCTCACAACTAGATAAAGAGATAGGCTGCCTTCCCCAAGTGAAACTCCTTTGTTTTAGAGACCTTGGTTGATTTCAATTATTGACCATTTGGGGTACTCGGTTTTTTTCTTCCCATGATTTAAAAACTCACTGTCAAGTTTTAAATTTACTAACTGTGAGCCTGTGAAACCCTTGGCACCCACCATAAACCCCAATAAAAGCAGAACCCCAGGCCATGTTCTCTCTCTCTCTCTCTCCATGACCTTCCTGTGCGGTCCCAGATGTGCTATGTAATACTCAGGTCTTGTAAGTAATTAAGCTCTTTTTTTTTTAAAGTTTCCTCAGGGTTATTGATGAAGGACATCTTACAATAATAATAATAACTACAGAGCTGATCTAATCACAACATTGATTATTGGTAGGCTGAGACGAGCACAAAACAATGGACATAGTCAGCCGGATTACATCATTGCCCTTGCAGTTAACTGAAGGGAATGCCCTTTACTTGTAACTTGATTATATACCACTTCACCCAGGCATGCAGCTCCACCTGGGAAAGGAACACTACTTGCTGGGTGTCTGTCAGGCTGCTCTGTGCTTTTACATGTTGCCTCTGTCACGTGTTGCCTGTAGTATCCAACCCCAACAGTGACAGCTGCCATAATAGTCCCATGATCTCCCCAGATCAGTGTGATCAAGGCCATATGGCCTAAAATGCCTTAATTGACTATTAATGTGCATAAGGGTCCTCCACCCCTCAAGGACAGGGAGCTAAGGAGGGTGGGTTGGATTGCAAAGCTATTGACACTGCCCATGGAGAGGCTCTGGGCTAAAGTCAGAAGAAAAGATTTCTATAGGAGAGGAGGACGGGAGACCTCCACCTGCCACCACTGAGTCAGCCGGCTATGCCCACATTATATGACCTAACACAGAACAGTGAAATAGCCTTGCAGACAGAAACCTAAGGCACCACAAAAATATAACAGTGGTCTATGGTTTCTGTGTCACCACTTCACTCACTACTGTCACTCTTCATGCCCTGACCTGACGGGATATTGTGGATCCAATCTCCTGTGTTATGTTGCTGCATATCACAGTAGTGTAGGTAAACCCCAATCCTGGGACTCCTGAGAAAAGAAGGTGGCTACCTACAAAGAGGACTCACAGTGACCTCATCCAAAAATTTCCAGTAACGTTACATAAGATTAAGGTAACAGGGTACAATCAGAAAACAGAAACTAAGATCAGAAACTATACTTTAATTGAAATTAAAACCTATCAAATGTTTTACACAGCAGGAAGGAGACAGGAGAACTAATTGGCTATTGCAGGGGTTTTGTTTGTTTGGAATGGGCTCTGAATAGCTGCCAAAATGCATCAACTGGCCAGTATCTCTAAAGACCCTAAATTCTATAACTTAAAAAAAAAATCCATTTAAACTGTATACAAATTGCCTCTGAGATGCCAGAGATCCTAAGCCTGGCTTTCCCCTGAATAGGACAAAACTAAACAACACACATCACAAGGCATGCCCGTTGCTAAGGGAAAAGCTGACAGTGTTATCAAGTCTTCTAGTGGAGGAAGAGAGAAATGGGAAGACAAAGGCTCTGAGAACCACTGATATTTGTGCCAGAGCCCTCTCTCTCCTCACCTGGATATTTATTGCCTGGCATGTGACCATCCTTCCGTCACAATAATCACTGCTAAAGCTCACGGTGAATGGAAGACATAAAGATGAAGCCCATCTCCTGCTGCACAAAATTGGCATGAACCAATTTAATTCAGTTTGGTTCAATTTGGCTTATCATTTCCATGTTCATAGTGACCCAAATGACTCCTTCTTCATTTCCAGCCCTGAAGAGGCCCCATTTGACCTTGAGTTCAGAGAATCATTTTTACAGGGCACCCCCCGCTAATCACAGAGAGGCCCTAGTACATTTTATTGGGACTGCCAAAACCATTCAAAAGGCACTAAAACTTCTAGGAGAAAACTTCCATTTTCTTTCTCAGGTCCTTGAAAATGTAAATCTTATCACGTCTTTGCAATGTAAACACCCCAGGGGATAACTAAAACTCTGTTGAGATTGAAGGGAAAAAAAGAGGGGGAAAGGTCTTTTAAAATACAAACTGCTAAAAGGGCTCTCTTGCCCAAACTCTAAAGCACATCCTCCTTAAGATTGCTGGTCAAGAACAAATACAAATCTTAAAAGTCTGCTCCATTAACAGGACACAACTGGAGACACTGATTATATTACCAAGGCTTTGTTTGGGATGTCATTTTTGAGAGAGATTTGCATAGACTAAGATATGATCAGACAGTTTTTAGGAGCTAAGGTTGACTTTATGGAACCATAACTCCCCTTGGAAAAACAGCCTGGTACCTTGCTTAGAGGGTTCACAGCAGCCTTATCAAGTGAGTAAGGAAGGTCACTTCCTGGCAGGTGCAGGAAACTCAGGATATTTGGGGGGCTAGGTATTGCAGATGAGTCTGATAGCAAGTCTTTGTCTTGGCTTTCTAGCCTCAAGAGGCATTTAAAAGTCTAATCTGAAAAATTTCAACAAAGCGGAATATAAGATCCTATATGGTCAAAAGCTATTCTTGCTCTACTTATGTAAAGCTATGTAAAGCTATTCTTGCTCTACTTATGTAAATAAACAAGTTTATTGAAACTAAACATTTTGCAAACAAAGTAGTCCTACTATGGCTATCTTTGATAGAAATAATTTTAGAGAGAAAATTTATGTTTCAGTAGAAACTATAAGGCACACTTGTGGGTATCAGATTCTAGTTCTGTTCATTGTCTTGAGGTTTTGTTGTCTACCTGTAAATTGGACTGGGTCCTGAATTTTTCTAGTTTCCTGCAGTATTTCACTACCATTATCCAAACTAACATTTCCAATTTTTTTCTCCCAATGTTCTGACTTGGAATTACTAAAAAACACCTTTTCTCCAAAACCAAGCAAGGTAAAGTTGGAAAACTTGAGATAAACTTCAAAGCAATCTCCACAATAGCTCATCTATGGACAATATTCACGGTTGTTGCTATGTGGACCACTAAGATCACCAGAGACATTCAAACTACAAATCAGAGAAGTCTATCAAACTGTCACTGCCTGCCCTCACTCCATCTGAAAATTCTTCAAGCCAAGCATCTAAAAATCTTCTTGACTGGCTGCCTTCAGAACTCAGAAACTGGGATTATGGTCTGCTCCAATCATTTAACCATTGTTTTTGTTTGTTTGTTTGTTTCCATAGAAATGCCTCTTATTAAATAACCTGAATACTTTACCATATATGCCTAACTTTGGGAGCCCACCTGCATCACTGCCTTCTGAAGTGAGACACAAGTTTAACCAAACTGACCTATTCTCAGAATTAAGAGATAGGTTCAGTGAGATATGGAGTGATCCACTAACTCAGGACAGGTTCAAACCTACTCACACCAGATGACCCAAGATGTTAAAATATTCCACAATGTTACCCAAATCTTTGATTAGATTCCTACGGCCCCGGAGATCACTAACTTAGTTTTCAAGTTTGGAACAATGACTACAGGCTGGATTTCAGACTATTGCCTGTATAATTATTACAAAATTTGCTACTATAATCTATTTAGATGTATAAATAGGTTATAGGTTAGGTTACAGCATGCCCTACCCCAGCTTTTAGCATATCAACTACCCAGGCAGTTAGTGTCCTCACCATTGACTCTAATGCTTGGGAATCACAGGGTGGATTGTAGTTTAAGTCCTGACAGTTTTTTTTGTTTGTTTGTGTGTGTGTGTGTGTAATGCAAGTGCCTGATTAAGCTTTAATTGCTGAGACATTGATTTCAAAAAGGCATCCACTTCAAAAAAAGCTATCTCGAATAAACACCTTGCCAGCAACATGCCCACACTGAGGTTCCCTTTTTTTTTTTAGAGATCTTGGTTGATTTCAGAAACTGACCATTTGAACTACTTGTTTTTTTTTCTCTTCCTGTGTTTTAATTTCCCACTTTTAAGATTTAAATTCACCAGTAAAGAGTGATCTGGATCATATGGTATTTCTATTTTTAACGTTTTGAGGAACTTCCATACTGTTTTCTATAGTAGCAGCACCAATTTACATTCCCACCAACAGTGTGCTTGGGTTCACTGTTTTCCACATCCTCACCAATATTGTTATTTGTGGTCTTTTTTATGATAGCCATTCTGACAGGTGTGAGGTAATATCTCACTGTGGTTTTGATTTACATTTATCTGATGATTAGTAATGTTGAGCATCTTTTCATATGCCTGTTGGCCATCTTTTTCATATGTCTTCTTTGGAAAACATGTCTATTCAGGTCTTCTGCCCCTTTTTTGTTTGGGTTGTTTGTTTTTTGATATTGAGTTGTATGAGCTGTTTATATATTTTGGATATTAACCCTCATCGGCCATATCATTTGCAAATATTTTCTCTCATTCAGTAGGTTGTCTTTTCATTTTGTTGATGGCTTCCTTTGCTGTGCAAAGCTTTTAAGTTTAATTAGGTTCCATTTGTTTACTTTTGCTTTTGTTTCCTTTGCCTTAGGAGACTGTTCCAAAAAAAATGTTGCTACAACTTATGTCAAAGAGTGTTCTGCCTGTGTTTGCTTCTAGGATTTTTATGATTTCTAGTCTTACATTTAGGTCTTTAACGCATTTTGAGTTTCTTTTTGTATGTGGCATGAAAAATTGTATTAATTTCATTGTTTCATATGTAGCTGTCCAGTTTTCCCAGCACCACTTATTAAAGAGACTGTCCTTTCCCGATCCAGCAATTCCACTCCTGGGCATATATCCAAAGAAAACAAAAACTCTAATTTGAAAAGACACATGCACCCCAATGTTCATAGCAGCATTAATTACAATAACAAGTTATAAAAGCAACCTAAGTGTCCATCGACCAATGAATGGATAATGAAGATGTGGTATATGTATACAATGGATTATTAATCAACCATAAAAAAGAATGAAATTTGCCATTTGCAACAAGAAGGATGGACCTGTAGGGTATTATGCTTAATGAAATAAGTCAGATAGAGAAAGACAAATACTGTATGATAACATGCCATTTATATGTGGAACCTGAAAAATGAAACAAACAAATGACTGTAACAAAACCGAAACAGACTCTCAGATACAGAGAATAAACTAGTGGTTGCCAGATAGGAGAGAGAAGGGGGGAAGGCATGATAGGGGTAGGGAATTAAGAGGTACAAACTACTATATGTAAAATAAATACAAGAATATATTGTACAGCACAGGTAATATAGTTATTTTTATAATAATTTTAAACAAAGTAATATCATCTATAATAACATTGAATTTCTATCTTGTACACCTGAAACTAATATAATATTGTAAATGAAGTATACTTCAATTAAAAAAAAAGAGTGAGTCCATGAAATTCTATTCCCCTACAGTCAAATCCAATAAAAGTGGAACCCCAAGCCCATGTGCATTTTCTAGCTCTCTCTACCTGCGACCTTGCTGTGTGGCCCCAAGCCTTGTAAGCAATAAACCTCTATTTTTCAATGTTTCCTGATGGTTACTGCTGAAGGGCATTTTTCAATCATTATCAGAACCACAAGGGCTGGTCCAACTACAACATTGGTTATTGATAGGTTGAGACCATCACTAAACATTGAATAAGGTAACAGCAAAGGCTTTGAGAACAGAGATACCTCATTTCTAATTTTAAGCTATTTGCTTTGCTGAACTGCAATTTAACTCCTCTTCCACCAATCTTACCCTGAACTTTCATTGAAGTTTTACACACTCACAACTTTGAGTCAATAGGATTATGGGAAATGAAGACACTGGGATGGTATCCTATAGAGAGAGCAGAGCAGTGCAGAAAAGAGAAGTACATGAAAAAAGAAAGCAATGGAGTGAAGAGCAATAATTTATTTTTATTGTTTTGTGACCGTAATGCAATAAAGAATCTAGGCAATGATCATCAATGGCAGCTAAACTTCTTAAATAAAATGTTGGTAAAAATCTATTATGGATGGATCAAGCTGACAACACCTGAACCCAGTGATTTTTCTTAACATCACAAAAAAGTGGATTCTAGACATTATGATTTTCCCAGATGATGCAGACATACACAGCATTATGTAGGAAGTAATCCTAGACCCTCAAAAAAAAAAAAAATCAGAATATGATCATTCCTCTGAATCAATTTACTGGAAATATAGGGGCTAAAGGACCATGTTAACACTGCTGAGAAGCAATTAGCTTTAAAGATTCCAAAAGTGAGAAACTGTACAGGACAAATGACCCAGTTATTCAATAAATAAATGTCAAGAAAAGAAAAAAAGAGGGAAAGGTAATCCCCCAAATAAAAGAGATTTAAGAAACATTACCACCAAAAGTAACATGTGGACTCTAAATCCTGATTGTCATAAATCAACTGTATAAGAAAATTATAATTGGGGAAATTTGGAGAGCATTGGATACTTAATCACATTAAGGAATGATATCATCAAGAAAAGTCATTAAGGAATTATCTTTTGATGTGGTAATGTTATTGTGGTGATAAAAAAGAAGTCTTTATCTTTTAGAAATGCATACTGTATTATTTAACTAGTGCTATATATATGATAATGTGTTAATTATCACACATTTAGAGGCTTAAAACAACATGCACTTATGATCTCACAGTTTCTGTAGGTCAAATATGAATACAGCAGCTGGGTTCTCTGAAAGGCTATAATGAAGGTGTCCACCAGGGATGGAGTCTCATTTCAGGCTCCCCTGGGGTAAGGTCCATTTCCAAGCTTATGTAAATGTTGTCAGAATTCAGTTCCTGGCAAGTCACCAGACTGAGGATCTTAGTGTCTTGCTGGCTGTCAGCTGGAGACCACCTTTGGTTCCTTGCCATATGGTCCTTTCTACAGGAAGGCTCATGACATGGCAGCTTGCATCTTCAAAGCCAGCAAGGGAGAGAGTCTCCTAGGAAGATGGATATTATAATCTTACATTATTTAATCATGTACAATCTGTCACTTTGGCCATGTTCTGTGGATTAGAATTAAATCATATATCCTGCCCACACTCAAGGGAAGGGGATCACACAAGGGTGTGAACACCAGGAAATGGGAATCAAGGGAGCCACCTTAGAGTCTGTTCACCATACATACACACTGAATAAAATATTATATATATATATATATATATATAAATATGTATTTATACATATATACAATAATATTTCTGGTAATAATCTTATGTCTGGGATTTTCTTTAAAATGACTCAGGGTAGGAAGTGGGGGATATTGATTAAATCAATTTAGCCAAGAATTGGCCATTGCTGAAGCTAGGTGACTGATCCCTGACTGTTACTCTTTTCTTTTGCATACTTTTGCTAATTTTCATAATAAAATGCAAGACAATAGCAAATACATTATTTGGGAAAAGGAACTCAGAACCAGGAAGAAATAGAAACACCTCAAGAATCCTTAGAGATACTGAGAAGGACTGAATTTCCTGATAGACTTAAGATAGATATTCAAGTCATTTTTTCTTAATGTTAAGATAAGCATTCAGCAAGCTGGAGAACTGAAAGACAGTCAGGGGCTGACATTTAGGTTTACAGGATTAAAGAAATCTATGAGAATTTCCTGGCATTTGATAGGTGTTAATAAAGAATATATATTGTAAAACTCTTGTTACAATATATTCTACAAGGTGCCCAATAGGGGGCATAGCAGCAAAACCACACAGATCCTCTTGTCCTTGGAGGCTTTGTCCTTGTTCATAGAGGCTTTGTGCTTATTCTTTTTCTCTCTCTGTCTGCCAGTCCCCATGCCAT
The DNA here is from genome assembly GCF_000442215.2 of Lipotes vexillifer. Lineage (NCBI taxonomy): Eukaryota > Metazoa > Chordata > Mammalia > Artiodactyla > Lipotidae > Lipotes > Lipotes vexillifer. The sequence continues at coordinate 2,764,084 of NW_006785351.1, read as the reverse complement.
ATATCGTTTTTATACCACCCTTAGGATCTACATGACATTAGACTATTGTAAAAACTTGTATTAATTGATTACATATAAAAATGCCAGGAGAGCTTCTCCTGCCCCACAAGTGACATTTAATAGTGTCCTCTCTATCTCTGACCTTCTCACTAAGATGCAAAGTATCAGAGATGAAGGTCAGTGATAAACTCTGGCCCCCCACTCTGCCCTCTAGGTCTCTGGAAGGCCAGCAGATGGGATCCAGATGGCCAAGTTAGCCCACAATGCCTTCAGTAAAAAAATGGTTTAATTAGTGGCAAAAACCTGCCAGTAGAGGAGGTAATGTTATAGATATTCCTCAGAAGGCTGGAGTTATGGGAGGAGAGGAAAAGCAATGGGACCTTGCTTCATCACAGAAGTCTCTCTCGAATTGGCAAGAATACAAACATGGATAATTAGAGGAAATGCATGTTGGAGTGTTTGTTGTTATTGCCGTAGCTGCCTCTTAACTTGCTGCACTTACCTCATTAGCAGGGTGATGAGAGAGAATACTCTGTCCCAGGGTCTTACACATCCTGGAAGAGATATGCTCCTGGAAATCAACTGGATGCTGAGGAAGTGATCCAAACAAGAAGGAATCAGATGTCTTCTGCCTGTGACCAGAATCACAGGTGTTTTCCCAGGTCGTTTCATTACTTAATAGTAAGAACCAGAGAGTCAGATGATGGGAAATGAGCAGGCTGGGTCCCCATTTTCAGAAACAAAGTCATTAAGAACCCAAGGGATCTGGAAGTGAGTTAAATCCCATTAAAATCCTCAATTTGGGCTTTCAGATTGGTTAATCACATGTGATAAAAATGGAATAGAAAATAGTCTTCAATGATATAGAAAGAATTATTTAATGGCTTCTGCCAAATAAATGTTCAACCTGGGCATAGAAGACAATATGATGGAGAGTCCACAAATATCTCCTCTGATAGTTTCATCCCTTATCTCTCTCTGTCTCTCTCTGTCTCTGTCTCTCTCTCTCTCACACACACACACACACGTGCACACTTTTAAGGGTGAAATAATGTGCCCAACCAAAATAATGGCTATCACTTACTGTATGCCTACTATAGATCAAGATGTCATGTTACTTCATTTAATCCCTAGATGGTAATGCAAAGTAATAATAAAATGATAAATGATTTCCATTTTACACATGAGAAAACAGAGATATGCCAATTTGGGCACTAATACTGAGAACAATGACTGATATTTTAAGTGCTTATAAGAATTAACTGAAGGAAGTTCATGAGTGAGATCACTAAGTTAATAAGTTGAGGATTCTGGACTTGAATCCAGGTCTATATTCCTATGCTTATATTATTACTTGACTTTGCCTCTTACTCTGTCATCTCAATGTTTAGAATGCTTGGGGACTTAATCAGAAAGAGAAAGTTGTCCCTAACATCCTGATCCATCCTATAGAAATATATGAGCACTCATGTGCCCAGCAACTCCAACATATAGCCAGTTGGGGTGATGCTCTGTGCTGTGACTTGATGGGACACTTTTGCTGTAGGTAACTGGATTTAGAGAGGCATCCAGCTGGGGAAAAGAGGAGTTAGTTAATTTGTAGTAAAACAGGATTGAATAGTCTATAAACACCTTGTCAAGCTCCTCCAGCAAAAGACTGCCCTCTTTTTTCCACATCCACAGCTCATATTGCTCTTTAGTGACAAGTGTTTTCCCTTGATATTCCTGATAATAATTTAAACAGTTTACACCCTAGGATGTATGTGAATATGTGGGGGGAGAGAGTTGTCTACAGTAAGCTCTGCTCAGGGACTCTCGCATCCCATGAAGTTCCTGGGCTTGAACCAGGGAAGACCTGTTCAATCCTGACAGAACTTGAAAAGTCTGTTTGGGCCCCACTTATATATTTTTTGGCTCTGATTGGGTGTCCCTCATTGGTCCCAATTTTATTCCTTTAGAGTCTTGCTCTTTAAACTGATTATTAACAGGGATTAAGGTAAGAGTTGATAAGACTTGGGTTTCCTAAAGTTTTGTCATAGAGAGACATGAGAACAGAAGGCCTTGAGACCTCAAGGGTAAAACTCCAGTGATGAACTAAGAAGCATTAGGATAGGTATTTGGGGCAAGGGTTTTACCCAGCACTTCTTTAAATCACATCATAAAGATGTCTGTTTAATTATAAAGTAGTCCTTCTTGTGACTGGGAATAACTTTCACATGGTCATTTTCTGAACCCAGCGAAAGAAAAATGATGGTTATGCACTGAATTAGAAGTCAAGACAGCTAGGTCTAGTCCAGGCTCTACTTCTAACTAGCCATATGTCTTAAGCACTGTGAATTAATTTCCATAAACCTTAGTTTCTTACTTTGTTGAGTGGATTTCACTACATGCCTTTAAAGTGACCATGTTCTCAAATCCTTATTGTCAGAGACAACTGACAAAAATTATGGAAGCTGGCTCTATCTTAAATCATAACTGATGCTTTGATATCATCTCTGTTCCACCATGCTTCAGTTTTCCCATCTGTAAAGCGTGTGTCAGGCTCCTTTGCCCCCTGTCTCTATCCATGGACTGTTGGAGGGGGACCTGTGTGAGGAAGGACCACAAATCATTCTGAGCTGGCTGACAGCTCTGTTAACAAGCAATCATACAAGTCTGGCAGACTCCCTTTTCCTAGATGCCTACATAAGAGAGACTGAAGAGTCCCTGCTTGAATAACTATCTGGCAGAACTGCCATTCCGCTAATGCGCAGGAACATTTAATAGTAATCTAAATGTTCTACTTGATAAAGACCAATTCACTTCCAGATGATTTTGACTACATAAGACTTCTGCCTATTGCATTAACAGAGCATGTTCTCCCCCAGAAATCCTTTAATGTCTACCTGAATTCATCAGCTTTCAAATCCAAGCTTGGACCAGAGCTCTGGCAGGGCTAATGGGAGAGACATGCTTTTGCATAAACAGGAGCTTATATTTGGAAGGAATACATTAACTTTCCCAATGCAAATGATAAATACTTTCAACAATCTCGTGATAATCTGAGCCCTTAAAGGGGCAAGGGACAATAACTACCTCTAAAGCATACTCTGTGCACTGCAAGATGACCTTAAGCCTGAAAAGGAAAAGTCCCATAATGGCATGTCACTGGACCCATTTCACTTCCTCCTTTTTATTCGTGAAGAGTCTATCAGTCTACAAGCCTCTAACAAAACTTTCAGGAAATTTTTAAAATTCAAATACAGGGATTTGCAAGCCCTAGTTTTAGAAAAATAAGAGGGCAACTAAATATGCTTATTAAGGAATAAAGAAACCCTTCTCTTCTACAGAGTTGGCAATAAAATTAGTTCCAGGTGCATAAGTGTGTTTGGATGTAATATTTAAGAAAATTAGCTCTTGATATATTTGTTTAAATTATTATTAAGAGCCAAACCATCTGACATGAGCAAAATTGTCAAATTCTGATACAGTCAACCATTTCATGTCAGAGGCAAGGGGGTAACAGTTACACTCATTTCCCCATTCTAGAAAGTCCACTCTATTGACCTTTCTGCTTAACTCTTCCATCATAGTTTTCTAATAGCAATGAAAAGTAGAGGGCTGATATGGCATTTGACTGCCAGGAGTCTCTCCTTCATTTTGGAAAAGAGAGGAGTATCTAAGTGTGATGTGTTTGTTTGGTTAGGATGGGGGGATGGGGTTCCTCACTTCTCTTTTCTGGGTAAAAAGTACAGAACAGAAATGGATGACATCATACCCTGGACATTACTGAACAGAATATAAATGGAAACTGTAGGCTCAGATAAATTTTTATTATCATATGTGTCCACAGATTAGATCAGGGTCTCTCAAAACGTAGTCCCCATACCATAGCAGTAGCATATGCATTACCTAGAAACTTACAAAAAATGCAAATCCACAGTCCCCACCTTCTGAACCAGACGCTCTTGCAGTGAGGCTTACAACCTGTTGTTTAATAAACTCTCCAAGTAATTCTCATGTTCACTAAAGCTTGAGAACCACTGGCTTAGACCATATCAATCCCAAGGCCCAGAGAGGACTCCTTATATAGTGGAGGAGTTGAGATTCCCTAAAGAGAGGTCAGTATTTTAAATTACAGTGTCCAAAGAGCTGTGTTAGCAACCTTTGGTCAAATTCAGAAGTATGCTGATACAGAATCAAATTGATCTGAGAAAACATGAGATATCCAGTCTCATTACTTACCTTCTAGTAAATAATGACTTTTGGTTTGGATTAAGGGTCCATGTGGGTTAATTAAGAATCCCAATTAGTGGCTAAGGGAATTGGGAGGAGGGAAATCCACTGAAGAAAAAGACTTGAAGACCTAGACATTGGGTTTGGGCCTAGATGACAGAATTGATCAAGTTTTCCAGCCCTATAGAGAATTAAAGTGGGAAGTACCAACAGAGAAACTCACTCAGGTAGATACAGCCATGTAGTGAAAGTTACAGAGACATGGTTGCAAACTGATGTATAGGAATCTAGAGCCTAACCCCAGGATTCTGATGTGATACCAAGCCAGGGCTTTTGAGGTGAAGCTTAGAGGGTGTGTGGCAAACTTTCTGGACCCAAACTATCAGGGTGGAGGCATATGAACCTTGGCACTGATTCCTGATCAAGGGCATCTCATAGACTCACCCATGACTCTTTCATTCTGTTTATTGCCCACTTCCTCTTAAGGCTCTAATACCAGCTGTCACCCATGTGGTACAGTTAATTAATAAGCTATTTCATCAATTCAAACATACATTTATTGAGTATCTACCATGGGCCACACATTACAATAGACACCAAGGATACTGAACTAGTCAGGATTCTCCAGAGAAACAAAACCTACAGGATGTGTAGATAAATAGATGATAGATAGAAGATGATAGATGATAGATAGATAGATAGATAGATAGATATAAAGGAATTGTGGAGGCTTGGTAGGCCCCAAATCAAAGAAATGGTTAATAAAATGAAAAAGCAACTTACAAAGTGGGAGAAAATATTTGCAAACCACATATCTGATAAGAGGTTAATAACCAAAATATATAAGAAACTTATATAACTTAATGATACAAATAAATAAATAAATAACCCAATTAAAAAATGGGCAAAGAACCTGAACAGATATTTTTTTTCCAAAGAAGACATACAAATGGCCACAGGTGCATAAAAAGGGTTCAACATCAATAATCATCAGGGAAATGCAAATCAAAACAGTTATTAAGGAAAATTTGATTATATTAAGATGCTCTTGTGTATTAGTTAAGGTAACTAATTACTAGCTGCTGTAACAAATAAATACTAAAATTTCACAAGTCTTTTTTTTTATTTATTAAAAATCCTAGTTGGTTGCAGAGGAACTCTACAAGTCAATCAGGGACCCAGGCCAACAGAATGTCTTCCACCTTTAATATATGGCTTCCAGGGTTGACTTGGGCACTGACTACTGGGGGATAGCGATAGCCAGCAGACAGGAAATAAAAAGTGGAGGGTGTCTCAGGAGAGTTTTATGGACTAGGCAAAGTTTCACTGGCCAGAAATCAGTCACATGGTCACATCTAAGCACAGCTAAGGCAGAGAAGTTGGGAAATAATGTCTTGCTGTGTGTCTAGAAGGAAAAGGAAATGGGTTTGCTGCACAGCTAGCCACTTCCTACCACACCAGGGTTTCTACATTTCTCAAGTCACTAGACTGAAGGGAATCTTGTGAGTTATCTTGTGCAGGGTTCCCAAGATCATCAGAACCATCTAGGAGATTTTTAGAAATATCAATTGCTGACTTATACTCCATATCTCTGAAGTAGGAGTTGGACATGTATAATTTTAAGAAGTTGGGTGATTCTGTTGCTCAGTTAGTATGGGAACCACTATTCTAGTTCATTCCACTGGCTTGACTGCTAAGAAAATTGGGGCACAAAAAGGTGAAGTGACATTTCAAGGCCTCATAGCCAGGATGGAGCAGAAAAGGGATGGGAAGTCAGCTCTGTCCATACACAATACCATCTCTGGTTTTTCTTAGGAAGACTAAACTATATTCCACTTGCCAATTTCCAAAGTTACCTTTCCGCTCCAAACGTCTGAATTCTTACCCTTCTAGCTTTTCACATTGTCTCTCTTGTCATTCCTCCTACTCATCACCAAGGTTTATGCCACACAGCCTGGGAGAGTGGAAATCAGGAAAGTTGGACTTTAGCACTTGTTTGTTCTCTAACTAGCTCTAAGTTCTTGAGACAGATTATGCAAGCCTCAGTTTCCTTAGTGAAAAATAACATTATGATAACATCTGCTCCACTGAACTTGTAGAATCAAATTAGATAAGTATAAAATAAAAAGATGAAGGCTTTTTACACTGAAAAGAATGACACAAATAGTCAATAAGAAAGATGCTAGTGGTGGTTGGTGTTACATCTATGTTCTGCTTACATCAAGATCCATAAAAATCCTTCATAGGAAATCAACCTGCCACCTTCATATGGCATCTATCCTTTTAAAAGACTGTGTTAAAAACTAGGGATTCTGGGAATAAATAACAGATATGATTCTTGCCCAGTAGAATTTCAAAATTAGTTAATGAGATACACTATGAACACTTACAATGTATCCTCCAGAGACTCACATCAAGACATAAATATTGAGCAGATGGTATGTAGAATCAGATGTGACTCACTCTTGGAAGGCTGTATACGATTTCCTGTGATGTAGCCTTTTCTGGATCAAGGATCCCTTTGAGAATCTGATGAAAGCATGGGCTCCTACCTCAGAGAAGTGTACATACGCATCAAGACTCAAAATCTGTGTAAAAATACAATTTCTGAATATCGATAGACTCTCTTGAAATTCACCTGTAAAAACTCTCAGTTTTGAAGAAGGTAAGATACAGCCATTGGCAAAAAGAAGGAAACTGGGTGTTTCCAGAGGGCTTTGTGAGAACCCTGTGGTTGCTAGAGTCTGCACTTCCCTTGTGATTCACTTTAACCAACAGAATATGGTGGAAGTAGTCCTGTGTCAGTTCAGGAACTAAGCCTTAAAAAGGTGTGGTGTCTTTAATTTTGTGGTTTGGAGAGCTCTGAGTCACCATGTAAAAAGCCTACCCTACCAGCAGGAAGACTTGGAGAAGCCAGAGGGAGAGAGGAGAGAGGGGACGGGGGCATGACCAGTTCTACCAACACCCCAAAAAGCCCAGCTCTCCATCCACCTTTGCCAAGGCTTATAAAATGACCCATCTTGAATGCTGCTACCAGTCAAAATAGCAGATGCCTACAGACCCAACAAACTTGATGTGAAGTATAAATGTGCAGTTGCAGACCCAGTGAACCTGTAAAACCATGAGAGATAATAAAATTTTCTTGTGTTAAGCCACTACATTTTGGGATGATTTGTTATGGAGCAATAGATATCAGAAATAAATGACTAGAACAAAAGTAGGGAACTGGGAATTAATAAATTGTGTGCAGAGAATAGTGTGATGATTAACTAGGCTAGAACAGTCAATGCAGAAATGTGTGTGAGAAATGGGGCAATAAAAATGAGGAAGCAAAGCTTATGCCAGGCTTTGAGAATTACAGGAAATTATTATGTTCTCAGGCAGCTCTAGTATGCAGAAACAGGATACATGTCACTTTCTCATAGACTCATCTTTGGGTGAGATGCAGTAGGGGTGCTAGGGGAGGGGCAAAAACAATGACAGTGTGTACCCACCGATACGCAACTGATTCATACAGGAAACATGGAAAACGAACCCAGACTTGCTCCAGCCTAGAGAGAGCATTGCTTTGTCAGTCCTGAGAAGGCAGAAAGCATTTGACATCTCCTTATGTGCTTGTCATTTTCACTTGTTTATTCATATTATTATCTGGAAAAAGCTTTGCCTCCAGCTTTCAGAAAATGAGAGAAGTGTTCCTGTTTAGAGTAATTCACAATGACTTATCAATTGTTCCCTGATAGGAGCCTTGAGAGAGGAGAGAGGAAGGGCAAAGACTAGAGCTAGCCTTTCCTTTCAGTTTTTTTGTTTGTTTGTTTGTTTGTTTTTCTTTGCGGTACGCGGGCCTCTCACTGTTGTGGCCTCTCCAGTTGCGGAGCACAGGCTCTGGATGCACAGGCTCAGCGGCCATGGCTCACGGGCACAGCTGCCCCGCAGCATGTGGGATCTTCCCGGGCCGGGGCACGAGCCCGTGTCCCCTGCATCGGCAGACGGACTCTCAACCACTGTGCCACCAGGGAAGCCCTCCTTTCAGTTTTGAATGGAACTGTTACCAACTACTTTCATAGGCCAGTGGAGCACTCCCAAAATTGGTGTTCAAACTGGCCAATCTGGGTACACCAGGACCAGCAATACATGCAAATTTAAGGTTGGAAGGGACAATGCCTAGGATGGCATACAACTAGGGACAAGGCTAGAAATTCATAGATGCCACTTCTAACATCCTGCCCCAACCACAGCCTCTGAGAAGCTATGTGGAGTAGTGGCAAAAGTCTCACCCTTAGAGGTAATGGAATTTTGTTCTGGTTCTGTTACTGGTCCTCAGCAAGAACTTGGGCAGGTCACTTCTCTTTTTCAGGACTTTAGTCACCTTATCTGTAAAATTAAGAAGTTGGACCACAACAGTGCTTCAATATGCAAACTAATCACCTAGGGATCTTGTTAATATGTAGATTTTGATTCAGTAAGTCTGGGGTGGACTTTGAAATTCCACATTTCTAACCCCCTCCCAGGTTATGACAGTGCTGCTGGTGCATGGGCCATATGTTGAATAGCAAGGGGCCAGTTGATCCTCAAAGTCTATTTTTCAGGCTTGTGATTCTGATTCTGTTGATTCTTTGAACCCTGTATCCATGGGCACCCTTTCCCCCACTACCTCCTCTAAACTATAAGCATTTCATTGAGTAAAGATGCCGGTGGGTGTAGTTTCCAGTGTCTGTCAAGCACACAAAACCAAGCTGTACACTCTGACCACATGCAAATGTGCAGCTTCTAGCCTGACCCAGACTGTGAGAGAATCGTGTTTGGAGAGAGGTGAATGTTTGGATCCTCTGCCAGGCCGCCCAGTCATACAGGACTGCAAAAAGAATTCAAATCCAGAAACAACAGTGGAAATTTTTTCCTTTAGCAAATCAGCTCAGTAGAGCAGCACCCAACACTTCAAGTTTTCCTCTCAGCAATTTGCATGAGAATTACTTTTAACACCCATTTGCTAACACCAGCTTAATGCAAACATATGGGAGGATATTGAAGTAGAGAGCTGCCCTTTCAGATGACAACAATTATTATTGCATTTCTAGCAACTTCTTTCTCTGTTCCCATAGCAACTCAGATCAAATTAGCTTTACCACCACTGAACAGTTTTGGTTTGGAGAGGGAGTGGTGAGACCATCCTCAAGTAGAAATAACTAGTTGGCTGCACATCTGTTATTTCATCCCTACTCACCTTGTATGAAATTTATTAGAATTTGTGGGATTCAAAAATGCTGTTTTCTAGTTCAGGCCATATATATTTTGGTTTTGTAAAAACACACATCTTTTAATCCATAGTCAATTAAACATTAGTGTGAAGGGTCCTGACTCAGAGGCGGAGGTTCACCTTCCTTAACACCCCTGTTGGAGTAGGGACTATGAAAGAAAGGAGTTTCTAATAACACTAAATAGAGAATGAGTGGTGAGCACGCAACACACACCTACAGCCACCCACACCCAGGTGGTCCACACACACCTGCAGACACCCACACCCAGGGGAGGGGTGGAGTGGAAGAGGGGTAGAGACAGAACAACTTGTTCCAGAGGGTTTTGCTGCCATTTCACCAGCACGTTAAGAAGCTACTAAATTGCATTAGTGTAGACAGAATACGAATGTCTCTGCCTTATTCTGTCACTAATTGAACTCCCATAGTTTTTATTTCATTTCTGTGGAGGTTGAAGGATTTTCTGGCCTATAAAAGTCCCTATTTCTGTTGTAAAAGCACCTGAGAAGAGAGATGCTGCCTTAGAGAGGGCTCACAATTAGAAATCTGAGGATGCTTTTAACTTTGGTTTCTGACTGAGGAGCTGTCTGACCTTCATGGAGTCCTTCTTTCTAGGGCTCCTGCAAAATGGAAAGATAAGAATAGATTTTGCACGACTTCCCTGGTGGCACAGTGGTTAAGAATTCGCCTGCAAATGCAGCAGACACAGGGTCGAGCCCTGATCTGGGAAGATCCCACATGCTGTGGAGTAACTAAGCCCATGTGCCACAACTACTGAGCTTGTTCTCTAGAGCCTGCAAGCCACAACTACTAAGCCCGCATGCCACAACTCTGAAGCCAGTGTGCCTAGAGCCCATGCTCCACAACAAGAGAAGCCACCACGATGAGAAGCCCATGCATTGCAACAAAGAGTAGCCCCTACTCACTGCAATTAGAGAAAGCCGGCATGCAGCAACGAAGACCCAACACAGCCAAAAAAAAAAAAAAGAATAGATATTTCTAGAGTGCCTCCTTACAGGTAGTAATATCCCTTGACTATAAAACAGCAAATTTTAGTTGATGAAGTCACAGTATGCCTTCTTAAGGATGAAGAAATAAAGGAAAAGATTCCACACCATCCTCTCTGTTTCTCTCTCTCTTTCCCCTGCCCCTGTTTCTCTAACTGAAATTTCTCCCTCTATTCCATTACACAGCAAAAACTCCCATGTCTACCAACAGAAGCAGACTTAACTGAGAAGGAAATGTATGTGGAAGAGGGGTAATAAAGATCATATGGACCCCAGCTGAAAATGCCCTGCTGCATTTAGGTGTTTGGAAAATCAATTACTCAAACGTAAACCTGGCTTGAGATATTGAATGGTATGAGTATGGAGTGTAGGCTCCATCATTTGGGCTTCCTTGGTCACTCATTGAAATATCAGGTTTCCTGTCTATTTTATCCCTGGCTTGGCATAGATCTAGGAGGAGCTTTTTAAGTTTTTCCCCCAAATCTTAAATGGGTTTGTGCTTCCTCTGGAAACTCAATTTCATTGTTAACCTTTATTTGGTGTCCATGATTTGAAACTGACACATGAGTTAGACATCCTCCTAAAGTTACCAAACCAAATTTAGGTCCACTTGCCCGATGCCCAGCAAAGCCAATCTGCTGACATTTGGTTGTGGTGAAGGAAAGTACAGTCTTTATTGCAAGGTGCCCAACATGGGGCCAAGCAAGGAGAATGGGCAGCTCATGCTCAAAAGACCCAGACTCCTTTATGATTTGCAGGGAAGTGTTTTTAAGGCAACATTCGGGGGAGGGTTGTGTCTGATCAGCTCATGGACATTCTTCTCATTGGTTAATAGTGGGGTAACCAGGTGGCATTTCAAGAGTTAACACCATCAATCTTTTGATTTCAGCCATTCTCTGGTATATGTGCTGGTGGTCATCATGCAGTTAACTTCTTTCCCTGACAGGGATTTTAATATTTGCAAAACAACTCAAGGGTATGGCTCAGGATAGTATCTATAGCCCTTGAGGAGGAACTAAAGGTCCTTGACTTTGTTTTATGGCTAAACTATTATTATTTTGTCTTGTTTGTCTTTCTTTGTTTCTGCATTTTCTCACTTCTCTGATTAAATTTGCCCTTTGGAACCGGAGGAAGGTCTAGGATACTAAAGCTTTTCTGTAAAAAAGAGGGGAGGGACACAGGGGTCTTTCCCTGTCCCTGAGAAAGCCCAGTAAGGTCTTGCTTAGTTTCACTAACAAGGAACTCAGGGCATATTGAGAACCCAAATGACCTGTTTTGTAACAGACCAAGCCAGTATAATAAAAGGATTCAGTCAACTCTCCTATATGCATAATTCTTTGTATTTTTATGTATACCACTAGGCCTAGCACAGTGAAGCAAACTCTGGCCCTTACCTGCAGTGCTGCTCACAGGTACTGGGGGCATGGGGTCTGGGGGCTGTGGAGATAGATTTCCTTTCCTTGTTTGATCCTTATGGCAGCCTTTCAAGACGGTGTGCTTTTCTTTGGCCTCAAGGAAGTTCAGGATACTTAAAAAATTAGGTCACAAATTGCTTCCATCTCTTAGAAGAAAGGAGTTAAATTACATTGTCGTTCTCCCTGCTCCTCTTATCCAGAGATAACAGTGAGTATGTGCTGCTTCAGAAAAGAAATTATGAATGTGTGAAAATCTACTGTGATTCAGTACCAGTGCACATTACTCAAAACCCTTTAATGGAGCTGAAGTTTATGGTCTACCTATAGCCCAAAACTTCCAGAGCTGGAAACTGAACTTATAATGAAATTTAATCACAGTCATCCTGTGGGCCAGAGGCAAATAAGCTGGCAGCCCTGGGAGTGATCATGGTGCTTATGGTCTGTCTCAGGCAAAGAAGGGAGACCTTTTCAATAGCTGTGGGGTGGAGAAGGGATTCTCCAGCTTCTCCTCTGATGAATTCTCACAAGTACCAGCACCACCCCAGTGATAATGAGCTCTCTCCTGATATTGCAGATGAAGCACCTGCTAACCATTGATATTTTTGATATATCTTAAAAATATATCACGGGCCCACTTTAGATCCCTAGTTTGAGAAAAGTTTTCTATGTGGGAGAATTTCAATGACTTCTGAGGGTGAAGAAGGAAGAGGATGGTGAAGTGTCTTAACCACCTTCCTTCTTCTACTCCTGCACAACAGAGCTGTACCTGGCTGCTGAGCAGAGGGTTCAGGATCTTCCAAATAGCTCATTCCTGGGCCCTAGCCACAGCTCCCAGTTACAGCCATCTTTGTGATTCATTCTGGACAACTGCAATTACCATTCCCAAACCCCTAAAGGGATCCTGGAAGAAGAGGGTCAAGCAAGTTGGAGGAGCCATGCCTTGTGGAAAGATGTGTGTGTATGTGCATGAGCACACTGAGCTATGCTATCTGAAAAGCCAGGTTTCTGTTTGCAAGCAAGAGCAGGGTGTAGCAGACTCGGCAGGTGACACAACCATGGTACTGGGCTTTGGTGAATCAGGTAGGGAAGATGTGCATCATGACAGAATAGCAGCCTGTACAGCCACCTTGGGTTTCAGGGATGCTCAGAAGGTGGAAGGGAGAGAAATGAGCAGGAATTCTAAGCTGCTTGAAAGCTATATGGTCTTTAAACAGCCTCAACCCAACACCCCAAAGATGGGAGGGGAGATAGATTAATCACTTCCTTTACTTTCACGGGAGAAATTTAGGGGCAGCAGTGTTCCTGATCTAATACCAACCAGGTACCTAAGAGAGCTTTTAAGGGACTTTTTCCAAAGTAGAGCACCCCCTGTAAGTGGTGAACTTGTAATGACATCTTCCTTTAGCATCACCAGGGCTGTCCTGTCTGAAGTGGAGGAAGCAGGGTGTGACAAAGAGAATGCAAAGTCTGGCTTTGGAAACAACTACCCAAATGGGACAGAGTAGGGCCCTTCACCCCACTCCTCAAAGCCATCTTGCTGTGGAATGCTCTAAGCCAATACAAATTAAAATTCTAATGCAAACCTTACAGGATACTGAGTCCAAGATTTTCCCTGACTAGGTTAAGTGCAGCCACTATTTACTCAGTCACCTTGAATAAGTCATATACTTTTCTGAAACCATCTATAAAATGTAAAGGTGGAAGATTAGAACACAGCTAAAACCCTTATCACTTATAATATCCTATGTACCTCTTACAATACCCTACAAACTCCCACCACGACCAAAACTCAACTAAGCAAAAGGAATTGGCCCATACTTAATATTTCTTCCTCCTTTGCTTTTTTCTCCTGAAGAATCATGAATTATAGAACTTAATGGTTAAAATGGGTCCCAGGAAGAAAAATGGTGGCAATAGTGGAGAAGATAATTCCCTGTGTATAAAAAAATTTTCTGAAATCGAAAAGGTAAGGGGGTGGTCATCATCGCCAGTTTTCAAATAGGAAGTTGGAGGATACTGGAGGAAAGCATGGGCCCTTTGTACCCCTAGGACCACTTACAACACTTCCCTCTGTTAATCCCAGTCTCTGGTTGAGCTTTCCCCCAAGTAGTGTTTCTTCCTCTCCAAGCTATATTCACTTGTCCTCTGCCCTGCTCCATCTAACATCTGCTCTCAGGCTCTCCCTGTGCAGATTTTTCCTTCAGACTAAAGCGTATGCATTAAAAGGTCACTGCGTGCAGCGGCTTAGGAATTTAACTGTGTTTCAGTCCTAGTAAACTCATTGCAGGAATAGATCCACAAACTGGGTGTGGACGCCTCCACAGAAATCCTCCTCATTCCAGCCAAATCCTCCACATTTCAGCCAAATCCTCCCCATTTCAGCCAAATCCTCCCCATTCCGGTCTTGCCATGAGCCATGCAGCCAAACATGGCTCCAATGTGAGTGCTGTTTTTCAACAAGGGTTCTACTGAAAAGACAAAAAGACTATGTTGCCATTTTGACAAGTTCTCTTAAGCTGAGGGGAAATTCTTGGACCTCTGGTAAGTGTTGTTATTTCTTTGGCACTTTCCACACCAAAAGGAAAATTGCTGACTTGGAAGCTCTCCATTTTCCAAAGACTGGAAATGTTCTTTTTAACATCATTAAATATGCATTTGAAGAACCCGGGGAATTCTGAAGAGACAAATAGCCCTTGTCCCAAATCCAGTATTGCAAGTTTGTGTACTCCGCCCATCTTTATTCTCTTTGTGTGTCATCTCTCAGTGGGATTTCTGGAGCCAAGGTGAGGGCACTCTTTTTTTTGTTGTTGCGGTATGCGGGCCTCTCACTGTTGTGGCCTCTCCCGTTGCGGAACACAGGCTCCGGACGCGCAGGCTCAGCGGCCATGGCTCACGGGCCTAGCCGCTCCGCGGCATATGGGATCTTCCCGGACCAGGGCATGAACCCGTGTCCCCTGCATCGGCAGGCGGACTCTCAACCACTGCGCCACCAGGGAAGCCCGAGGGCACTCTTTTTAAGCACTTGCCAAGCCTCCCTTTAAGAAAACTGCGTCAATGGAAAGCTTGTCAGTGAAGCAAGAAAGGTGACTTCTGGAGAGAATCCAGTACAGTTCACAGGGCTTCTGGCTTACTACGGAGCCATCATAGAGCTCCACGGAACAAGGAGCACCTTGCTTTGTCCAGTGTCCTTCGAGGCATTATACTTTTCTCTAAACTGTTCTCACAGTCTCACACTTTATAGCCATATCCTTTACAACCATGAGTGTTCAAGGAGTTGGTCAACATTTTGCCTAATCTTCATAACCATGCCCCCTGCCTTCTAGGATTCTTGCCCATTAATCATCATGACTCCTTGGCCCTCATCATCTTATTTCATGAGAGCAGAGTGGAACACATATCAAACCTCAGATGTTCATTCATATTAATACTTATTGGCTACTCCCCCCCCAAATTTATGACATCACCCTAGCCCCCCCACCCCCGCCAAAGCTCATACTCAGTTGGAGACGGCTGGCATTTAAAAAAATGACAAAATAATGTGTTGAGTGCAAAGGGAGGTAGATACTACCATGTGGCAGCCAGAAGCAAATCAGTCAACTGCATGTGTGCAAACGTGGAGAGGGTCAGAAGGAACAGGGTTGAGGGAGGTGGTGGGGCAGGGATGCTGACTAGAAAAAAACATTATGAAAGATGCAGTAAGAGCTGAATTTTGAAGGTTAAAAAAGAAATTGTCAGGCAGGAAAGAGCATTCCAGCTAGAGGAAACAGCATGTGCAAAGAAGTTGAAATAGCCCTGCAGATGTTCAGGAAACCACAAAAAGCACAGCATAGCTAGAGGGTAGGGGTTGGTGTAGGATTGGATAGGGTAGCAGGAGACCATCTGCCCAGAAATGCAAAGGTAGGCAGTTACCAGACTGGGGAGAAATGTGACGTTCTAGTAGGAAGATTTATATATATCCAGGATCTTACGGGTCTGATAAGCAGGAGAGAGAAAGAGAGAGGAAAAGAGAGAGAGAGAGATTTAGAAAGAAGAATTGAGCCGACACACTTTAGCGCTGTAGCAGGGTTCCTCTGAATCAGTGGTTTTCAAGGAATAGTTTCTAGACCAGCTGAATTAACATCCTTTGCGAACTTTTTAGAAAAGCAAATTTTCATACCTCACACCAAACTTGCTGAATCAGAAACTCTAGGGGTTGGCATTCTCCAGGTGATTCCAATATGTGGTCAAGTTTGAGAATCGCTGGTCCAAATTAATCATTTCCTCAAAGTTTGGATGCAACAGGCAGATAAATGAGGCAATTGGAGAGGTCAAACAGAACCTCAAACCTCATTCTATTTGCTCAGTTAAGGACTAAGAATTCTTCCTTAAGTGATTTAAGAATCAGGCAAGAGGATTTCATGAAGAAAAAGTAATTTGAATAATGGGTACAATTTAGACAGACAAAGATGGGGAGTATTTAATAGATAAATCCACAGATCAACAGAGAAATACATGTTCAAAAAACAAATAAATCAACACTTTTAACAAAACTCTGTAGAACCCCTATCATGAGCAATGTTCTCTCCCAGGCGCAAGAGAAAGCAGACAATAAAACCTACCTTTAAGGAAATAAGCCACTGAATATTTACTCAGGCTCCTGTAATTCTCTCTCATTAATACTTATCCAGATACAGTGGAAAATTTCTGGCTATTGCCCTAATCCTTCTTTGGAATAAAATAGCACAGATTTAGGCCATGGAATCTTTGGTGCCTGTTCTTTCACATGGACTTGGAGGGTGGAGGGGGGTGAATTGGTGAAGGAAATGTGGGCCATTCTCCATGTGAGAGTCCTTGCACGTGTGGATTGCTGGTTGGTAGCAGGTGCTGCAAAGAAAATCATTATTTTACAGAAATGGAAACCTATTTCCTCCAGGGATTAATCAAGACAAAATAAATCTAAATCCCATTAAAACACATTTGATCAAGTCTCCCCTCTGTGTTCTCTGATCATGGGGAAGATGGATTATCTCAGTTCCTCTCCATCACCCCTTCCTCAAGCCATGCCAGCTTTTCTTCTCTTTTTATATTCAGCCTTGGGAAAAGCTTTTTCTCATGAAATCGGGAGTTGCCAGGCACTAGGTGATCTTGGTGAGAGATGGAGTCGAAACTCGGGAAAGAAAAGATATTGCATAGGTGAAATCCCACGGCTACAGGAAGTGGTTATGAAAGTAACTATAAAAGGAAGCCATTCCCATACTCCAATAGATGATTCGTGTTCTCCTGTTTTGTTTTTGTTTTTGTAAGGCATTCTCTGAGACGATTAACCTCCATAAATCCTTCTCTTTTTTCTTGGACAAATATAATTCAAGTTCGTATAGCACTTACTATGTTCAAGGTATTGTCCAGGTGCTATGAGGAATATAAAGTTTCAATAAATAAGATAGAATCTTGCCCCTAAAAAGATTACCATGTAATACACGAAGGTACTTATAAATGTACTAAACATAAACTGAGGCCAAATACAATAAGTACTAAACAGAACTGTAAAGAAATACTATTGGGGAAAAAAGAAATACATGCCTTGTAATACTGAGAAAATTTAAGGAAGACTTCCTGGAAGAGGTGGCATTTGAGCTGGTTTTTAAACGTAGAAATTGGGGAAATAAAAATGAAGCATGAGAAGAGGGAGGAAGGCATTCCAATGGAAGGAAATGGCATGAAAAAGTCACAAAGTCATTAAATCTATAGCATGTTTAGGGAAAGTGAATAGTGAGACAGGATGACACAGCAGGTGGAAGGATAAATAGGGGAAGGGCAGATGGACTCATATTCAAGTCAGTCTTGAAAGCTATGGGTTTGTACTAAACTGGGAGAAAGAGTTTGTACTACATTCTTACAATTTGCTTATGAGGATATAAATACATTTTGTATGTTCTTTTGCACTGATGTCAATAGGTTCGACTCCAGAACAGTACTACTTGGTTCTACAAAATTCCATGTAGTCTATCTACCTAATTCCACCTCCAACATACCATTTATCTCTGTAGTAAAAGCTATCTGTTCTCCCCCTCAAAGAGTTTAGGGGAAAAATAGCTTAGGTATGGGGGCTTCTGCTTATCATTTTCATTTTCCACTTGCTATAGGAAGAATACTGCTTTTTGCTTGCTAATTCACTTCAGAGAAATAGATTGGTCCCCAGCTGTTGCAAAACAAGGATGTGATTCCTAGAAATGTAACCATTAAAACAAAATTTTATTATATGGAGTTTGAGCAGCATCTGACCTTATTCCTCATTTCTGTGAGCTGTGTCTCCAAGCTCCGGGATTCAGTCTCCATGTGATGCTCCTTCCACGTGTGCATGGTCTTGTTGCTAAGCCACAGGGAGAAAATAGCCTAATGCTGTTTTCAAAAAATCAATGATTGTTTATCCAGTCTTGTACCTGTGCCCTTCTAAAATATAATACAAGCAAATCCTTGTCTACCAGGATCTGTATGAGGGCCAGTGGGTCCCAACTGGCAAACCCTACGGCAGCTGAGGGCAACTTTAGGTGGCAGACCGAGGGGTTGTTTGAACTTACTAGAAAATTTACACTGTGTCTGGACCTAAATCTATAGAGATTTGAGGGGAAACCCATGAAACAGGGTAGGTGTAATAAAATATAAATGGAGGTGGAGATCCTTAGAGATGTTAAAATCAGGAAATACATGATGTTGTCCTGCTTTAAAAAATATATAACTACTTGGTGGTGGTGGTGGTGTGTGTGTGTGTATGTGTGTGTGACAAGTGACAAAGAGTAGCTATGTGGTAACCAGGATTGGAAAGGCCAAGAATTGATGTGGAGATTTTCAGGAATTTCTTGAGAAACAGTATAGAATGGAGAATCTGGATCGATCAGTTAAGGCTTCTGGGGAGTTCTTAAACAGTGGCACTCAAACTTGGCTGAGCATTAGAGGTCTCGGAAGGTTTTATGAAGCCCTATGCTCAACTGCCAACTCTACACTAAAGAGGCAAATGTAAATTGGTACAGCCACTTTTGAAAAACTTTTGGCAGTAGGTACTGAAGCTATATATATGCATCCATTATGAATCAGCAATTCCATTCCTAGGTATGTACTCAATAGAAATGCATACATGTGTTTACCAAAAGACATGTAGAGGAATTTTCATAGCAGCATTATTTTAATAGGTCAAAACTGAAAACTAATCAAATACCATTGCCATAATACTGAATAGCAATGAGAACATTAAGTCAGACTTAAAATATTTCACTTTGTGAAAGACACTGTTAAGAAAATGAAAAAACAAGCAATATATTGAGATAAAATATTTGCAAAACAGATATCTGATAAAAGACTTGTATCCAAAATATATAATGGCCCCTTAAATCTCAACAATAAGAAAACAAACAGCCCTATTAAAAATGGGCAAAAAATCTGAACAGACACCTCACCTAAGAAGATATACAGATAACAGGTAATCATATGAAAAGATGTTCAACATAAGTTTTCATTAGAGAATTGCAAATTAAGCAACAATGAGATACTATTACACACCTATTCAAATGGCTAAAATCTGAAAAAGCTGATGATACTAAGTACAGACAAGAATGCAGAACAACAGGAACTCTCACTCACTACTGACAGGAATGCAGAATGTGTCAGCCACTTTGGAAGACAGTTTCTCACAGAGCTCAGCATAGTCTTATCATACAGTTGTGCTCCTAAATACTTACCAATTGAGTTGAAAACTTATGTCTACCCAAAAACCTGTACACAAATGTTTATAGCAGTTTTATTCATAATCACTTAAAAAGTGGAAGTACAATATGTTCTTTATATGTAAATGGATAAACAAACTGTGGTACACCCATACAATGGAATGTTATTTGGCGGCAAGAAATGAGCTGTCAACTCACAAAAAGACATGGAGGAAACTCAAATGCATGTTGCTAAGTGAAAAAAGCCAGTCTGAATGGGCTATATCCTGTATGATCTCAATTATATTATATTCTGGAAGAAAGAAACTATAGAGATGATAAAAGGGTCAATGTTTGCCAGGGGTTCAGTGGAGAATGGAGTTAGAGGGTAATGAATAGGTTGAAGTATAAGGGATTTTAGGGTGGTGAAACTATTCTGTATAATACTGTAATCTTGAATACATGACATTATGCATTTGTCAAAATCCTTAAAACTGTACAACACAAAGAATGAACTTTAATGTGTGCAAAATTTAAAAATTTACCTGGAGGTCAGGCGGTTCTAGTAAAGAATGCAGTAAAGAGTTACACATGCATGAGAAAACCTCAGTGAGGAGGGTGGGTAAAAAGCCTAACCTAAGCAATTTTAGAAATAAACAGAGTTTGTAAGACTAAAGGCAAAAAGTACTGCATATAAGTACTTTAGTTCATAACGTTGTCTCCCATGGGGGTACGGGTTAACAATTCTGATAACTGCTGTTCATGTATACTGCAAGTGAACACTTATAGACAGCAGACGGTGGGAGATGGGTTTCTCACTGTTGGTTTTGGAGGTTACAACAAAGGGAGGAGGATAGAATGATTCATGTGATAAGAGATTAGAGTTGGAGACATGAGAACTCATGTTTAAGTTAATATATGCCTCAACTGGTTCGTTAATTGGAACAAATGTAGCACATTTTTAAAAAATTTATTTTATTGAAGTATAGTTGATTTACAATGGTGTGTTATTTTCTGCTGTACAGCAGAGTGATTCAGTTCTACACATACATATATTCTATTTCATATTCTTTTCCATTATGTTTATCCCAAGACTTTGAATATAGTTGCTTGTGCTATACAGGAACCTTGTTTTTTATCCTTGTAGGACCTTGTTGTTTATCCATTCTACATAATAGTTTGCATCTGCTAATCCCAAACTCCCCAAGAATTGAACATATTAATGTAAGAAGTTAATAAAAGGGAAAACCAGGGCCTGAGGGGCATATAGGAACTCTGTAGTACCAGCTCAATTTTTCTGTCAATCTAAATAACTCAAAAAATAAAGTCTATCTTTTAAAAGACACTAAAAAGGGCTTCCCTGGTGGCACAGTGGTTGAGAGTCCGCCTGCCGATGCAGGGGATGCGGGTTCGTGCCCCGTTCCGGGAAGATCCCACATGCCGCAGAGCAGCTGGGCCCGTGAGCCATGGCTGCTGAGCCTGTGAGTCCGGAGCCTGTGCTCCACAACGGTAGAGGCCACAACAGTGAGAGGCCCGCATACCGCAAAAAAGAAAAAATAAATAAATAAATAAAAGACACTAAAAAATAAAGTCTACTAATAAAAAAAATCTTTATAACATAAGTGGACCTCAACCATCAGCTGAAGGCTTTATGAGAAAAAATTGCAGTTTTCTGGAGAAGTTCTGCTTCAAGACTACAGTTTAGAAATCCTGCCTGAGTTTCCAGACTACTGGCCTGGCTTATGCATTTTGGGCTAAGACTGTAGCACCATATCTTACCTGAGTTTCCAGCCTGCAGATTTTGGACTTGACAGACCCCACAATCACATAAGCCAGTTTCTTAAAATTTCTCTCTCTCTCTCATAGTCCTGTTTCTCCAGAGAACCCTGACTGATATACCCACTGAGCCCTCTTAAGACCTAGGCTCACAGCTGAAGCACGGTCACTATTACACAAGTCAATATAGCCAAGTCCAAAGTCAAAGGCAGGGGAATGCTCTCTGCCACAGTGAGGATACAGCAAGACCATGGATGCAGAGAGGGAAGAATAACTAAAGCCAATAATGCAATCTTCCTTGCTAGGGAAAAATTTCTTTTTGAAGAAGCAATACTTACCTTGAGACCAAAAAGTTAAATAGCAGTCATTACAGAAAAGAAAGGGAGAAAGAAATTTCAAGCAGCAAACATAGGGTGGACAAAGGCTTGAGGAGAAAAAAAATGGGGTGCAAGTCAAGAGACTAGTGATTACCTGGAAAGGTGGGAAAGGATGCTGGAGACAACACAGAACATGGTATCAGAGTAAGATTTCAGATTATTCTAACTATAAATAGAAACCATAAAGCATTTGAAGAACAATAGTGAGATGATATATTTGCATTAAAAATTTTTCACTCGGGCTGTTATCTGAAAATTATATAGCAAGAGAGCATGAGATTATTTAAGAAATGACTGCAACAGTCCAGGAAAGAGAGAATATTTTTTTTAGACTGAGTTGTGGTAGTGAACAAGAGAGGATAATTATATATGTTGTAGATAAAATTAATAGAACTTGGTATTCTTGAATGGAGATGCCATTTACCGAGAGGGAAAACATTAAAAGAGAATCAAGTTTGGGGGGTATCAGTAAACACAACTTTCATATAATTACTAATAATTACTTGAGGGATATGTTTCATTTTAAACAAGGATAACTTTTATTTATAAGTATTTAAAAAACAAAGTGGGTACTAACACAATACCAGCTTGAATAAAACCTCAAGCTTATTTTTCTCATTACTTTGTGAAACTCATTCTAGAAGGTTACTTTTGAAAATTTTTTATTTTTATTTTATTTATTTATTTATTTATTTATTTTATACAGCAGGTTCTTATTAGTTATCTATTTTATACATATTAGTGTATACATGTCAATCCCAATCTCCTAATTCATCCCACCACCACGCCCACCCCCCCACAGCTTTCCCCCTTTGGTGTCCATACGTTTGTTCTCTACATCGGCGTCTCAATTTCTGCCTGGCAAACCGGTTCATCTGTACCATTTTTCTAGGTTCCACATATATGCGTTAATATACGATATTTGTTTTCATCTTTCTGACTTACTTCACTCTGTATGACAGTCTCTAGATCCATCCACGTCTCTACAAATAACCCAATTTCGTTCCTTTTTATGGCTGAGTAATATTCCATTGTATATATGTACCAAATCTTCTTTATCCCTTCATCTGTCAATGGGCATTTAGGTTGCTTCCATGACCTGGCTCTTGTAAATAGTGCTGCAATGAATATTGGGGTGCATGTGTCTTTTTGAATTATGGTTTTCTCTGGGTATATGCCCAGCAGTGGAATTGCTGGGTCATATGGTCATTCTATTTTTAGTTTTTTAAGGAACCTCCATACTGTTCTCCATAGTGTTTGTATCAATTTACATTCCCACCAACAGTGCAAGAGGGTTCCCTTTTCTCCACACCCTCTCCAGCATTTGTTGTTTGTAGGTTTTCTGATGATGCCCATTCTGACTGGTATGAGGTGATACCTCATTTTAGTATTGATTTGCATTTCTCTAATAATTAGTGATGTTGAGCAGCTTTTCATGTGCTTCTTGGCCATCTGTAGAGAAAAGTTTATTTAGGTCTTTGGCCCATTTTTGGATTGGGTTGTTTGTTTTTTTAATATTGAGCTGCATGAGCTGTTTATATATTTTGGAGATTAATCCTTTGTCCTTTGATTCATTTGCAAATATTTTCTCCCATTCTGAGGGTTGTCTTTTCATCTTGTTTATGGTTTCCTTTGCTGTGCAAAAGCTTTGAAGTTTCATTAGGTCCCATTTGTTTATTTTTGTTTTTATTTCCTTTACTCTAGGAGGTGGATCAAAAAAGATCTTGCTGTGATTTATGTCAAAGAGTGCTCTTCCTATGTTTTCCTCTAAGAGTTTTATAGTGTCTGGTCTTACATTTAGGTCTCTAATCCATTTCGAGTTTATTTTTGTGTATGGTGTTAGGGAGTGTTCTAATTTTATTCTTTTACATGTAGCTCTCCAGTTTTCCCAGCACCACTTATTGAAGAAACTGTCTTTTCTCCATTGTATATCCTTGCCTCCTTTGTCATAGATTAAGGTGCATCATGTCATTGACCATAGGTGTGTGGGTTTATCTCTGGGCTTTCTATCTTGTTCCATTGATCTATGTTTCTGTTTTTGTGCCAGTATCATATTGTCTTGATTACTGTAGCTTTGTAGTATAGTCTGAAGTCAGGGAGTCTGATTCCTCCAGCTCCATTTTATTCCCTCAAGACTGCTTTGGCTATTAGGGGTCTTTTGTGTTTCCATACAAATTTTAAGATTTTTATTCTAGTTCTGTAAAAAATGCCATTGGTAACTTGATAGGGATTGCGTTGAATCTGTAGATTGCTTTGTGTAGTATAGTCATTTTCACAATATTGATTCTTCCAAGCCAAGAACATGGTATATCTCTCCATCTGTTTCTATCATCTTTAATTTCTTTCATCAGTGTCTTATAGTTTTCTGCATAAAAGTCTTTTGTCTCCCTAGGTAGGTTTATTCCTAGGTGTTTTATTCTTTTGGTTGCAATGGTAAATGGGAGTGTTTCCTTAATTTCTCTTTCAGAATTTTCATCATTATTGTATAGGAATGGAAGAGATTTCTGTGCATTAATTTTGTATCCTACAAATTTACCAAATTCATTGATTAGCTCTAGTAGTTTTCTGGGGGCATCTTTAGGATTCTCTATGTATAGTATCATGTCATCTGCAAAGAGTGACAGTTTTACTTCTTCTTTTTCAATTTGTATTCCTTTTATTTCTTTCTCTTCTCTGATTGCTGTGTCTAGGGCTTCCAAAACTATGTTGAGTAATAGTGGTGAGAGTGGATATCCTTGTCTGGTTCCTGATCTTAGAGGAGATGTGCTCAGTGTTTCACCATTGAGAATGATGTTTGCTGTGGGTTTTTTGTATATGGCCTTTATTACATAGAGGTAGGTTCCCTCTATGCCCATTTTCTGGAGAATTTTTATCATAAATGGGTGTTGAATTTTGTCAAAAGCTTTTTCTGCATCTACTGAGATGATCATATGGTTTTTCTTCTTCAATTTGTTAATATGGTGTATCACATTGATTGATTTGCATATATTGAATAATCCTTGCATCCCTGGGATAAATCCCACTTGATCACAGTGTATGATCCTTTTAATATGTTGTGGAATTCTGTTTGCTAGTATTTTGTTGAGGATTTTTGCATCTCTATTCATCAGTGATATTGGTCTATAATATTCTTTTTTTATAGTATCTTTGTCTGGTTTTGGTATCAGAGTGATGGTGGCCTCATAGAATGAGTTTGGGAGTGTTCCTTTTTCTGCAATTTTTTGGAAGACTTTGAGAAGGATGGGTGTTAGCTCTTCTCTAAATGTTTGATAGAATTCACCTGTGAAGCCACCTGGTCCTGGACTTTTGTTTGGTGGAAGATTTTTAATCATAGTTTCATTTCATTACTTCTGATTGGTCTGTTCATATTTTCTATTTCTTCCTGGTTCAGTCTTGGAAGTTTATACCTTTCTAAGAATTTGTCCATTTTTTCCAGGTTGTCCATTTTATTGGCAAAGAGTTGCTTGTAGTAGTCTCTTAGAATGCTTTGTATTTCTGCGGTGTCTGTTGTAACTTCTCCTTTTTCATTTCATTTCATTTCAAATTTATTGATTTGAGTCTTCTCCCTTGTTTTCTTGATGAGTCTGGCTAATGGTTTATCAATTTATTTTATCTTCCCAAAGAACCAGCTTTTAGTTTTATTGATTTTTTCTATTGTTTTCTTTGTTTTGATTTCATTTATTTCTGCTCTATTCTTTATGATTTCTCTCCTGCTAACTTGGGTTTTGTTTGTTCTTCTTTCTTTTGTTCCTTTAGGTGTAACGTTAGATTGTTTATTTGAGATTTTTCTTGTTTCCTGAGGTAGGCTTGTATAGCTGTAAACTTCCCTCTTAGAACTGCTTTTGCTGCATCCCATAGGTTGTGGATCATTGCATTTGCATGCAATATCTTTTACTATCCCCTCACTTTCAGTCTGTATGTGTCCCTTGGTCTGAAGTGAGTCTCTGTAGACAGCATATATATGGGTCTTGTTTTTGTATCCATTCAGCAAGCCTGTGTCCTTTGGTTGGAGCATTTAATCCATTCATGTTTAAGGTAACTATCGATATGTATGTACCTATTACCATTTTCTTAATTGTTTTGGGTTTGGTTTTTTAGGTCCTTTTGTTCTCTTGTGTTTCCCACTTAGAGAAGTTCCTTTAGCATTTGTTGTAGAGCTGGTTTGGTGGTGCTGAATTCTCCTAGCTTTTGCTTGTCTGTAAAGCTTTTGATTTCTCCATCGAATCTGAATGAGATCCTTGTTGCGTAGAGTAATCTTGGTTTTAGATTCTTCCCTTTCAGCACTTTAAGTATACCATGCCACTCCCTTCTGGCTTGTAGAGTTTCTGATGAGAAATCAGCTGTTTACCTTATGGGAGTTCCCTTATATGTTATTTGTCATTTTTCCCTTGCTGCTTTCAATAATTTTTCTTTGTCTTTAATTTTTGCCAATTTGATTATGATGTGTCTCAGCATGTTTCTCCCTGGGTTTATCCTGAGTGGGACTCTCTGTGCTTCCTGGATTTGGGTGGCTATTTCCTTTCCCCTGTTAGGGAATCTTTTGACTGTAATCTCTTCAAATATTTTCTCGGGTCCTTTCTCTCTCTCTTCTCCTTCTGGGACCCCTATAATGAGAATGTTGTTGTGTTTAATGTTGTCCCAGAGGTCTCTTAGGCTGTCTTCATATCTTTCACTCTGTTCTGCAGCAGTGAATTCCACCATTCTGTCTTCCAGGTCACTTAGCCATTCTTCTGCCTCAGTTATTCTGCTATTGATTCCTTCTGGTGTATTTTTCATTTCAGTTATTCTATTGTTCATCTCTGTTTGTTTGTACTTTAATTATTCTAGATCTTTGTTAAACATTTCTTGCATCTTCTCGATCTTTGCCTCCATTCTTTTTCCAAGGTCCTGGATCATTTTCACTATCATTATTCTGAATTCTTTTTCTGGAAGGTTGCCTATCTCCACTTCATTTAGTTGTTTTTCTGGGGTTTTACCTTGTTTCTTCATCTGGTACATAGTCCTCTGTCTTTTCATCTTGTCTGTCTTTCTGTAAATGTGGTTTTTGTTCCACAGGCTGCAGGGTTGTAGTTCTTCTTGCTTCTGCTCTCTTACCTCTGGTGGATGAGGCTATCTAAGAGGCTTGTGCAAGTTTCCTGATGGGAGGGACTGGTGGTGGGTAGAGCTGGCTGTTGTTCTGGTGGGCAGAGCTCAGTAAAACTTTAATCAGCTTGTCTGCTGATAGGTGGGCCTGGGTTCCCTCCCTGTTGGTTGTTTGGCCTGAAGCGACCCAACACTGGAGCCTTCCCTGGCTCTTTGGTGGGGCTAATGGTGGACTGTGGTAGGGCTCACACCAAGGGGTACTTCCCAGAACTTCTGCTGCCTGTGTCCTTGTCCTCATGGTGCAACACAGCCACCCCCACCTCTGCAGGAGACCCTCCAACACTAGCAGGTAGGTCTGGTTCAGTCTCTATGGGGTTACTGCTCCTTCCCCTTGGTCCCAATGTGCACACTACTTTGTGTGTGCCCTCCAAGAGTGGAGTCTCTGTTTCCCCCAGTCCTGTTGAAGTCCTGCAATTAAAGCCTTAAAAGCCTGATTCTCTAGGAATTCTTCCTCCCGTTGCCAAACCCCCAACTTGGGAAGCCTGATGTGGGGCTTAGAAACTTCACTCCAGTGGGTGGATTTCTGTGGTATAAGTGTTCTCCAGTTTGTGAGTCACCCACCCAGTGGTTATGGGATTTGATTTTATTGTGATTGCACCCCTTCTACCATCTCCTTGTGGCTTCTCTTTTGTCTTTGGATGTGGGGTATCTTTTTTGGTGAGTTCTAGTGTCTTCCTGTCGATGATTGTTCAGTAGTTAGTTGTGATTTTGTTGTTTTCGCAAGAGGGAGTGAGACCACCTCCTTCTGTTCTGCCATCTTGAGCCTATCTCTAGAAAGTTACTTTTTAATATGTGTTTTGAGATCAGTTAATGTAAATGAGCTTAGACTAACTTAATCATTTGTTTAGTTTGTATAATGAGCTAGAGTCTTGTGTTATATAACTGTTTCAACCAAATGATCCTATTTAGAGGATTTTTATAAAAGATGGTAGCTCGACTGGAGGATACCTTCATGAGGTTCCAGGGCAAGGGACCTCAAATATGATCATTAATGCCAGATCTTTACAATGAATTGTTCTCAGCAGTTTCCATGACAGCCATTGAAACATTTGTAAGAAAATGCTTTAAGTTAGGTATGTGTCTTGAGCCATATCTAGTATTTTAAAAGCTGGTAGAAAAAGAGAAATGTAAGAAGTACTAAAAGAGAAGAAATATAGTTTCACAGATTGCATGCACTATCCACGTGCTTTCCTTGGAAAAACTACGTGATTTCTTTTTTCCTTGTTTAGGAACTTTAAGAAATGTTATCTATTCAATAGAAATGGAATCATTCTAGTTTAAATTCTGCTAATAATACATGTTTTGCATTGACATATTTTCATAAATATTCAACTTTGAAAATCTTCAAGTAAATGTATGCATCTCCAGTTTTAGAAAGTGAACACCCAAGAGAAGTTCCCACGCATAAAAATTAATGAAGGAATAGATAAATGGGTAGATTTCAGGCAGCGTGGGTGGGAAAACTGCCTGGCAATTGAGTGGCAGGCAAGTAGCTCTTAATGTTCTATTTTAAGGAGGTTGGAAGTCATAATTAAAAACAATAGATACATTCATATTTAGTTAAGGAGCATATTTATATATATGCAACTTTCAGAATGTATTATTCTGAAATTTCTGAAATCCAGGGTATTTTCAACAACGTGATGAAACCACAGCATGAAGAATTGCCTTTGGTTAAAGACGAAGCTGCCTATAGCTCTTCTCTCTTGTGCTAAGTGTCTGCGGCAGTCATGGTGAGGTGTCTCTCACATCTCTTTTCGAGAGAGAACCTATCAAATGAAGGATAGTCAGTTGACAGCCTCTTGTTGCATTGCCTTCAGGATCCATTGCAGCTTTGGAGCCAAAGACACACTCTCCCTAAGCAGCACTAACCAGTGCATAAGCATGGTGAAGGTAAAGGGACTGGTCATTTCTGTGCAATGTGGAAATCCTCTGATGGATTATTTGCTCTGGAGCTCCATGTTGGGCTAGCTGGGATCCCAGAGCTGCACTTCAGTCTGAGGCTCTTCCTATCTAGTCTTCTTTCCTACTCTCTCTGTTCTCACAGGTAATGAACCTGCTTTGTGATTTAAACACTTTCCTGCCTACTTCTGCTTCTTCTCCCCAGTCATTTATAGGCATTGCCTCCCAATAAATCTACTGCACTTTTACCTTGTCTTGGCATCTGCTTTCCAGAGGACCTGACCTGGAGCAATTTCTGATCCCTTTGGTGTTCAAATTCCCTCATGTTATTTACTGTTACTGTTCAAGACCTGCCTTAA
Organism: Lipotes vexillifer; assembly: GCF_000442215.2. Lineage (NCBI taxonomy): Eukaryota > Metazoa > Chordata > Mammalia > Artiodactyla > Lipotidae > Lipotes > Lipotes vexillifer. Next base: position 2,734,963 of record NW_006785351.1, on the reverse strand, counting down.
GCCTGCATTTGTTTAATTGATTTGGATTCATTTTAAGAACATATGAGTGGCAACTATAAATCAGGTACAGTGCTAGGTGTACTAGATGCACCAAGATGAGTAAGACACCATATCCACTTGTACAAAGTTGGGAGGGGGTGGGAGGAAGGGTAGGAATAAAGGGATTAATACGTGAAGCACAGGGGATTTGGGGGCAGTGAAACTTTTTTCTGTATGGAACTGTAATGATGGATGTGCATCATTATGCTTTTGTCAAAGTCCAAAAAATATTTAACACACAAAGTGAACCTTAATACAAACTGTGGACTATAGTTAATAATGATGTGTCAATATTTGTTCATTAATGATAAATATTACAAATGCTAGGCATTATTTTAATGTAAGATATTGATAATAAGAGAAACCATGCAGAGGTGAGGGGTGAATATATGGAACTCTATTACTATCTGCTCAATTGTTCTCTAAATCTAAAACTGTACTAAAGCAATAAAATTTATTAATTCATTTTAATAATGGCCTTTATTAAAGGCCTTTTCTTCCAACTTGATTGCAGACATTTGGCCATTTCTCTTGTCCCTGAAATTTCTGCTCTGTTTGTTTATTCTTAAAAGCAGTTTAAGTATATGCTTTGATCCTTTATCTTTTAGCAAGCCATACCCTAAGATTTTTAGCTTCCTTCCCCAAATATTTATCAGAGAGTTTTGTTTGTTTGTTTGTTTTAAACCAAGACTGTAGCCTTGCTAAGAAACATGTTGGTGCCAGATGGAAAAATTTTTTTCACCCTGCTATATATCTATGTTAATAGTCTTCTGTGACAAACTGATAAAGTGTGATCATATCTTGTTTAGGATCAAATAATACTGATTTTGTCATCAAATGTGCAAAATGAAGAGATATGATGACTATATATCATTTACCTATTTGAAGATTTTTAAATGTTAAAAATTTTCTGCCTCTCAATTTTTTTTCCTTTCTGGTCACTTTTCTTTGTGTTTTCTTCTTTACTGCAAAGAACATTCATGCACATACAGGTACACGCACACAAACAGCACACACAGAGACCCACACTCATACGTCCCCATAATAATTATTTAAATTTACATGTTAATGATTCTTAAATTATAGGCAGTGAGCCTAGAGGAGGACAAGTCTCCTGGGCCACCTTCTAATGGAGGACACACTTTTCTGTAATTTCATTTTATTTGCATTCTTATCCAAAATCTGTTCTCTCTAAGGTTTGTCTTTTAAACCATCATGTTGGATATATAAGATAATAAAGATGTTACAAAAAAAAAAAAGATGGTATGGAAAAACCCGAACAAACTTTTTGGCCAAGCCAATAGATCCTTTTTTGCTTTTAGTATTTCCAATTGTCTTGAATTCCCAAATCTTCACAACATCTTTAATTCCTTTTGAATTAGTATTCTGTTCATCTTGAAAGGATTTACTTTGAATATGAGTTTAATATGTTGGATGTTGGATGTTCCAGTTGCAATAAGCTTGGCCAAATTCATGGGTTGTTTAGGATATTGTGTACCTTGTTTGTCCATGCAACACACCATAATGTCACTTAAAATTTTCAGGCAGGTCTCAGTTGGTTCCAGTATGCAATAATGTTAATGCCTAGAATGCTTATAGACTCATGATTTTGCAATGGCAATGATAAAAATGTGAAATGATGGAGGAGGACCAACCCACACCATGGAATGGCAACAAAAAGCATTTTAGTAAAGTATAATCATATCTAACAACCTATAAGTAATATACAATGGGGCTCTGCCTTGAAATGCATTAATAAGAACCTTCAGCCAGTTGCAGATAAGGGACTGGTGTCTTTGCTTTGTCATGTCACTGGTGTATGAAATTTCCTATATCATTCTTTTTCACTGCTCAAGGTCCAAGGTAGCTATTTTCTTCCATAAATCTATGTACTATCCATTGCAGATAACTATTTCTGCACCTCAAATGTTGCTGACTTTCCAGTTTTGAACAAAATGGCCCCCATAAACTCAGTTTCTGTTATGGGCTGAATATTTGTACCCACCACCCCTCCATTTATATGTTGAAGCCTTAACCTCCAATGTGATGCCTTTAGAAAGTAGGGCTTTTTCGTGGTAGTTAGGTTAAAATGATGTCATGAGGGTGGTGCCCTCTTGATGGGGTTAGTGCTATAAAATAATTACTGTCTTGGATGGCTTCTCTTCCCATTTACATGAGCCTAAAACTTGCCATTTTCCTCTAAGTATAATAGGACTGCCACCTCTATATTTTGCCTAGCTGTTTTTTAAAAAAATTTCTTGTGATTTTGGAGGAATGATTTCCAGAATGATTGGAGGTAGAAAGGCTTCCTTGGGTCTTGTTTCCTTATACATAAAGCAAAATTGTACGTCTCTCATCTCTTGATCTTTTTTAATGTTCCTCAATTTTTAATGAGATCATCTAATCATTCTCTTTGGTCCTGATTCAAAAATAATTTGGTCCTTATTCCTGTTACCTTCTCAGGAGCAAGCCCCCAGTGAGACAGGGTGGAAGCTTTGTGGTAGGTTGTCATTGTGTCAATAGTGACACTGAACGCATCTCTCATGGTACAGGTGGTTTTTGATTCTGCCTTGGGCTGAGGGACAAGGAGGGAGATGCCAGACTCTGGGCCTGCAAGATCCTAGCATTTGTTTTCTATGACCACCCCGCAGCTTGACCCTTTGTCTCTGTACCAGACCTAGGTTTGCTCATGAAAAGATTTCAGCACACTATACGCATTTGGTCCTGGGGGAAGTAAATGGATTTTCTGGGAATGGGAAGTACCTATTAATTTTCTGGCAGAGAGACTTTAGAAATCTTTTTTTTTTGAAAGAACACTCTCCTTCCTTGGTTAGTATTGTACTTGCAAATTAATCTACTTACCCTGATACACTGCAAATTGGCCATGACATATCATTACTCTTCCCAAAATTCCTGTGACTCAAGTGCCAAAAAATGTATGTTTCCTCATGTTAAAGAGGAGGATTTTTTTTTTTTTTTTGCGGTATGCGGGCCTCTCACTGTTGTGGCCTCTCCCGTTGCGGAGCACAGGCTCCGGACGCGCAGGCTCAGCGGCCATGGCTCACGGGCCCAGCCGCTCCGCGGCATGTGGGATCTTCCCGGACTGGGGCACGAACCCATGTCCCCAGCATCGGCAGGCGGACTCTCAACCACTGTGCCACCAGGGAAGCCCAAGAGGAGGATTTTAATACAATGAATCACCCAAGAGCACACAGGAAGTCCACATCTGCCACCTACTTGGAGCAGCCGGCCCCTCAGGGGAATTGAGTGCAGTGTTTGTTGAGCTCCTACTAAATACTGTTATGAGTGCCAGGCCATTTGGGGTGGACAGAAAACTAAAGGATAGTCTGTGGCTATAGACTGTAGAGTTAAGGGTATAATTCTAATATGTAGAAACCAGCTAGCTAATAATGCACACAGTACACTGCGTGTTAAATAGTGCTGAACACTGTGGCACTTAAAGTTTTTAAAAAGGGAAGTGACTCACCTGTAAAGGCGAGGTGCTGTGCCCCAGTGGAAAGGGTGCAAGCCTTAGAATCTGATGATGGAAGTATGATTCTCCATTATTATTGATTAATTCAAGGATCTCAGGCATGTTATTGAAAGTCTCTGAGCTCAGTTCCTTTATCTTCAATATGTAGCAAATATCTACCTCTCATGGCTGTGAGAATTAAATGTGACAAGTACTGCAAAGTATGCTCAATGGATGCTAATTAAACTTGAGGAGGTAATATTAGAAATGGACAGAAAGGTTTGATAGACGTCAGGATACAGATTGATGAAGAAGAGTCACATATCGCCCTGCAATTGGTCAGACCTGAGCCATTATTAATGATTTTAGCTTTGTCTAAATAGCATTTTTGTAAGTATGGCCCATGGACCACCAGCATCAGAATCACCTAAAAGTGCTTGTTAAAAATGCCAGTTCACACCCAGACCTACTGAATATGCATTTTTAGCAAGCACCACAGGTGATTCTAAAGTAAGTTATCTAGATACAGTGAAACTGAAAGTTTTCCAAAATGGACTTAGGCAATTCCCACCCAGTGGAAGGTGAATTAATGGAGCTGCATTATTTGTAGTGGGTCTCAGTTCATTTCTGATTAATCAGAAAATGTACTCACCCCTTCTTATCTTAAATATACCACAAGAACTTCCATCTTAACATGCCTCACTCCGAGCTAATTATGCTTAACTTTGACCCTCTTCCTCCTCCTCTCTAGGCCCATCAGTTTATCAAGCCTAAACTCTGGGCATTACCTTTGGTTCCTCTTTACACAGTCTCCTTGCTGATTGGTCACGATTTCATGAATGTTCTTTCTTTTCCGTGGTGATCAGATCCACTCCTTTTCACTTGATTTCCACTGTCCTTTCCCTAGTTCACATTGTGAGTGCTAAAATATATGTTGTTTTCTTTATTCCTAAGCTATGTTATTATTTCTTCATTTACTATAATATTAAAAAAAACTATATTTAGAAAAAACATAGGCTCTACCTTGTGACATGTAAAAATCATATCATGTCATTCCCATGATTACAACTCACTGACAATACCCCATCACACAATCGTGTTCCTGTCCATCGTGTAGGAGGCTTTTCATCATCTGTTCTTTCTCTCTCTCTCACTTCTGTTCCTACCACTCCATACCCAAATCCAGTGATGCTAAACTACTCACAGTCTCCTAAGTCAGCCATATTATTTATTATTTCCATGTCTTTATATAAGTGCTTCCTCTTTACCCTTATCTAGCCAACATATTTCCTACTCATCATTCAACAGTCAATTCAAATGTCTCCATCTCTGTGAAGAATTTCCTATTTCTGCTTCCTCTCCTCTCCTATGAAATTTTTTTTCATGAATTTGATAAATAATTTAGTGAACACCCATATGGCAAACACTATTCTAGGTGCTAGGGATGCATAAATATACAAAACAGATAAAAATCCCTTTGTTATTTAGGGATTTTATATAGAATATATATAAAATATAATTATTTATATTCTATGGGGAATGAAGTGGGGTGGATGTTGACAAGATACAAAATAAATAATAACTTATATGGTGGTAAGTGCTCTATAAGACAATAAAGCAGCAAAGTGTAATAGAGTACTACGATAGGGTGGAATTTAGATTCAAATAAGACCTTCTCAGTGAGGACCTTTCATCTGAAAGGTCCTCATTGAGAAGTTGACATTTGAGCAAAGGCCTAAAATGAGGGAAGGGAATGAACCATGCAGAGGTATTTGAGAGAAGGTCATTCCAGGGGATAGCAAGGGCAAAGGCCCTAAGGTCAAAGCGGGCTTCACATGTACAAGGAATATCGAGGTGACCAGTGTTGCTGAAGGAGCAAGAGATACGGGGGATGTAGTCATGAGGAACAGATCTTGCAAGACTTTGCAGCTACTGAGGAGTTTGACTTCTCCTCTAAGTGGTATCTGAAGGCTTTGAACAATCTGGAAGAGAGGAAGCAGCATGATCTGACTTAGCATTGTATCAGAATAGCTCTTGCTGCTCTTCTAGGAGTAAACTATGGCTTCGTGTGGGAGGACAAAAGAGCAGGAAATCAGATGGTAGCTCCAACTGTGCATGTGAATAATGTGTCTCTGGGTATAGATCTCTGCATTCATATTTATGACACTCATTAAAATGATATGTTTATGTGTCTCTCCCTCTGTGTTCCTTAACCTTAGGTCACTCATCTTATGCATGATCCCCTTGCACATTGTAGGTATTCAGTGACTGTTTGGAGAAAAAAAGTAAGAGAAGTGGAAGGAAAGCAGGAAGGTAAAAGGGGTGGGGAGAAAAATGAAATGGAAAAGAACAAATAAAGGAATGGAAAAGAGCAAAACAGAAGAAAATTAAGTGAGGTGTTATGGCCTGATGGTGAAGATTTTGTGCTCTGGAGCCAGAGTAGCTGGTTTTAAATCATGGTGTGGCTGTCATGTAATAGCTGTGTGATTGGGTCACATTATTTACCTACCCTGTGCCTTGGTTTCCTCATCTGTAAAATGAGAAAAATAATAATACTTACCTCATGGGGGTGGTTTTGAAGATGAAAGGAACTGAACATTCAAAGCACATTCTAGTCTAGTGCCTATACTGTAATAAGTGCTCAATAACTATTACAGTTTGTACTTAAAGAATTGATCTAGGAGGCATCAGAGTACAGTAGAGAGAACATGGAATTTTCAATAAAATACACTGAGTGTTGAATCTCCTCTTTGACATTCACCAGCTTAGGAACAATTCTTCCCTTCCCTGATTTTTTCCTAATAATTGTAAAAGTGAAGGGCAATAATTAAGAACCTACTACAAAGATTTGGAGTGAATATTAAATGAGATATGGCATGTAAAAATACCTCACAGAACTTGGCATGTTGTGGTGCTTCATATTCCTGAGATGTACCATTGTTTCTTTGCTTATTCACCATTCAGTTCTTGTATTTAGGAACAGAGACAACCAAAATTGTGGTAATGAATTTCCTTGTCTTGTCCACTCACAGGAATGTAGTTAGTTTTCATCTATCTTTGATAGATATATGACTTTGCCACCTCAACAAGAAGGAGCAAGCGTGATGTTATATTTTTTCATTTGTATTCTCTAAGGCCCTTCTGTACTTAACAATTTGTGGCAGGGGAATTCATGATGCAGCTATAAGAAATGATTCATGTAAGCCCATTCATTATGTTCTTGTTTTTACATCTATCATCTAGGAATCCAGTCTCCAAACTATTCAAAAAGTTGATGCCTGTAAACTTCCCCAATGCTTACAACCTTAGCCTCCCATCAGTGTGGGAAAAGCTCTAGAGATTTCCAAGCAAGCAGTCACTCTCAAATTGGAAGAATTCGGACATTGGTTTGGTTTGGTGGGATTTGGGCATGAAAGTAGGGGAAGAAAGATTAGGAAGAAGAAGGTGAAATCAAGTTAAAATGGAAATGAATATTAAGGTCAATTTGAAGTCAAAAGAAGTCATAGAGAAGTAGCTTGTTGGAGGGGATATGAGAGTGGAGGAAGGGGAACTTTGTGAGAGGAACTTTATAGACTGTATATTTAGAGAAGTCTCAGCATTTTCCATATGATCTAAAGGATCCACATCCTCTACTCCCAGCATCCTGCCAACTGGGTGTGGAAAGTGCTTCTCCCAACACCCTACTGCTTTGGGCTCTGAGAAGCTTCAGGGAGGGTGTGGAGTGATGAATAATTTTAAACATAAGAGTGATACAATCTGGAAATAAAGAAACCCCACACTCTAGCTCTGGTTCTGCAATAAATTAATATTGAACTTTGGGCAAGTTGTCTAATTTTTTGAACTGAGTTTCCTCATCCCTAGAATGAAAAGATTGAAGGTGATGATTTTTAATGGTTCTTCCAAGCTGGAGGGTCTTTTTTTCAAACACATCTCTCTTATCCATCTAACCAAGTTACCTTCTGGATTTAAAACATGTGGCAGTTCTAACTTAAAGGAGGGTATTCCTTGTCTGGGACCCTGGACCCAAGCCTGGAGAATTCCAAACTCCTCTGGGAAGGAAAGAGTCCTATTAATACCAAGTGGTCATTTAAGAAGCTTGTTCAAGTTCAGTGGTCTTAAAACAAACAACAACAAAATCCAAGATTAAATTGCTGTTTATTTTAAACTATTGGTTGGAATGAAATCCACCAAATCTTACTTCTTATTTTGTACCCAGCTTAAGGCAGTGTGAATGTAACATATTAAAAGAAGACTTTCAGATGTTGGATATTTAAACAAAAATAACATTTTCCCCTTCTTTCTTTTTTTTTTCTCCCTATGGAAATGCAGTTTTGATTCTTTTTGACATGATGCAAATGGAATTTTTGCCAAAATATTTCCAAAAACTGCCTTGAATCTGAGATTACCTTTCAGAAATTGGGACCATGATAAGTGTGAGTAGTCAAAAGTGAGGACTATAATGGAAAATGTTTTATATCCTTAATTGTGGCATCTGCTAAGTCAGGCTGTAGGCTGTAGAGATTCTTTACCCAGTGCAGTCACAGCTTTTATCTTCCCACCACCTCTGCTTGGATAGAGACTCTCATCCTCTCACTTCACTTAAGGGAGCAGATTTCTTGCTGGGTTTCCTGTTTCTCCTCTCCCTTGCTCCCATCCATCCTCTCCAACATCCCAAGTCACCTACCTATACATGACTCCTATTAGTGAGTATAAAGGCCAGAGAAAATGATTAGGCCAGTATCACATACAGCCACTGCTCAAAACCTGACAGTAACTCCACTAAATAACAAAGTCCAGAGTCCTTATTATAATTCAAGTTTCTACAAGATCAAGCATGAAGCTAACTTTCCAGATGTCTCCTCCAATTTCCCTGCAAGAGCCCTTCACACCCAACCACACAGAAAATTCTTAAAACTAAAACCTACCATACACTGTCTTGTATGTTCATCTTTTTCATTCCCAGAGTTTAGAATATCTTTCTCCACCTGTATATAATTTCCTCCTTCTTCAAAGCTTAGCTCAAATTCTTCCTTTTCCAGATAGCTTTCTTGATAGCTGCAGACAAAACAATTAATCTTTGCTTTTCATTTCCAAACCTCATTGCTCTATTTAGCACATACCTCATTTCAAATTATCTTAGAATTATTTTTACCCATATTTTCCTTATTCAGAAGTCAATAAATTCCATACAATAAGGCTAAGAGTATGTCACGAGAATTTCCACATATCATAGGACTTAGCACAATGTCTAGATCAGAGTGGAAAATCAAAAGATATTTATGGAAAGTGAAGACTATCCCTCAATTCCAATTCATGAGAATGAGAAGCAATAATGGAGATTAGCAATGATCCTATTGAGGAAACTTAGGGAACAAATTGAGAAGATTTCTGGAGTGGACCACTAAGGAGAGGACTAATCATTAGGGTGAGGCATATTAGAGCAATGTGTGGTCTTGACAGGTGGTCTCCAAGGCAGGAAAATTAAAAGTCAGGTGTTAGAACATCATGGCATGGCAAGGTTGAGAGTGATATCTTGAGGGATGTTGGTACTGTGTGAGCTTCCTAAAAGGAATACCAGTCATGCAGTGAACCTTTGCAGGCAAGCAATGACAAAGGACAATCTTTGCTGAGTGTGGTGGCTGAGAAGAGGCTAGAAAAAAGTCAAGCTTCAACCAGGTTGGAGTTGAAGGAAATCCTAGAAAAGAAGCTGAATTTGGAAAACAAAAGCAAGTCAGAATTGAACCTTAGAAACTTGACTGGGCCTATGCCATTTGGAGGCAGGGGATAAAGAGGACCAATTTGGTGGTCATGTTTATGACTCACAGTTGTCAGGCTGGATAGCATCTCTGGCTGGTGAGCTGAGGTTGCTGTTCTTTTTTGCTGGCCATGATATGCTTAAATTACTGAGTGGGACAGAGCTTAATCGAATAGGCCTCAGTGATTAGAGATGGGCATCTTAGGAAGGTAGGGACTGGTAGTAATAATCAGCTCTGGCTCCTTCCAAGGTGAATTATAAGCTAAACTTTCAATCTATCGAGTTTCACAAAGTCTTTTAGAACCTGCCTGCAACATCTGTGGTGCTAATAGAACATTTTCCAATAAAAAAAAATACTAGGGGACTTCCCTTGTGGTGCAGTGGTTAAGAATCCACCTGCTAATACAGGGGACACGGGTTCGATCCCTGGTCTGGGCAGATCCCACATGCCGCGGAGCAACTAAGCCCATGCACCACAACTACTGAGCTCGCGAGCCACAACTACTGAAGCCCACTCACATAGAGCCCGTGCTCCGCAACAAGAGAATCTACTGCAGTGAGAAGCCTGCACACCACACGAAGAGAAGCCCCTGCTCGCTGCAACTAGAGAAAGCCCTAACACAGGGCTTTAAATATAAAATATGTAAATTTTATATTTAATATAAATATATTTTAATATATATTTCAATATATAAAATAAATTATTTATTTATTTAAATTAATTTAATTTAAATAAATTTAATTAATTAAATAAACTAAATAAATTTAATTAAATTAATTAATTAATTTTTAAAAATACCAGGGAGCTCTCAAGGATTATGTAAAAATTTAGACAGACCTTTCTGCTTCTTATTCCACACTGCTCTAGAGAATAGATTTCTCAGCTCAATTGGTGCCATTGCATAATGGAAGGAAGAAGTGAAAAAGGAAGCTGAAAGGGATTTGCTTTTCTGTGAAATTTTGGCCCATATTACATCTGCTTATTTCTGGGCCTTTTGTTTTTCTCATATTGCAATGCTCTGACATTTCCTTTAGTGTAACTACTTAGTTGAAGGGAAAGTGTGGCAGAAAGGACAAGTGCAGACTTGCATCCTGGTTCCATCGGTTATCTGTGGATCTGGATAAATGTCTTAATCACCACAAGACTAAGTTTCCTTGTCTGAAACATGTAGACAATATTCAACTCACAGGATTGCTGAGTTTAGTTGTAATTGTGACTATTAATGACAAAGGCTCCACGAAGTCCTGCTTTTAAGTAACCTATGCAAATAAGCACTTGACTCTAGGACACTTTTTTTTTTTTTTTCTTGCGTCATGCGGGCCTCTCACTGTTGTGGCCCCTCCCATTGCGGAGCACAGGCTCCGGACGCGCAGGCTCAGCGGCCATGGCTCACGGGCCCAGCCGCTCTGCGGCATGTGGAATCCTCCCGAACCGGGGCACGAACCCGTGTACCCTGCATTGGCAGGTGGACTCTCAAGCACTGCGCCACCAGGGAAGCCCGAGGACACTTTTTATTCAAAAAAATTTTTTATATTTATTTATTTTTGGCTGCACTGGGTCTTAGTTGCTGCACGCTGGCTTTCTCTAGTTGCGGCAAGCGGGGTCTACTCTTTGTTGCGGTGCGCGAGCTTCTCATTGCAGTGGCTTCTCTTGTTGTGGAGCGTGAGCTTTAGAGCACAGACTTAGTAGTTGTGGCACGTGGGCTCAGTAGTGGTGGCTCACGGGCTCTAGAGCGCAGGCTCAGTAGTTGTGGCGCATGGGCTTAGTTGCTCTGCGGCATGTGGGATCTTCCCGGACCAGGGCTCGAACCCATGTCCCCTACATTGGCAGGCGGATTCTTAACCACTGCACCACCAGGAAAGCCCTCTAGGACCCTTTTAAAATAACACCATTCAGTACTTTGCACAGCTAAGTTTCCATACTCAAATTTTACATTTGATAATTATTATCTTGCCAGCTTCCTGGGTCCCAGTTTCTCCAACAGTGAAACACAATTGCAAAACCTAGCAGGCGTCTAGAATGTTAAAACTCGTTCCTATAATTATTTCCTAAGCCCAAATTTTAATAATTTTCCTTGTCCAGCCAATGGTTTTAAAAAATAAATTTCTGCATACAGAAAGGAATACATGTTCATTATAGGCTATGTGGAAAATACAGAAAAGTAAAAAGAATGAAATAAAAATATTCCATGTTAGTATTTTGGTATACTTTTTACTATTCTTTTTTATGTTCTTATATTCTGTTTTCTCCATTTCCTTAACAATTATTTCTACCATATGACAGTCAATAAATGCAAATATTGTATCATAAGAATATATCATTTAATTAATCATTACTTTCTAACTTTTGGAGAATTTTTCATCTTTGTAAATGAAATCCAGATGTTACTTGGGAAAATTTAAATAATTTTTAAAAATTTTCTCTCCCTATTTTTACAGCATATGGAAATTAAAATCTTTATTTTTCATCTTTATAAATGAAATCCAGATGTTACTTTGACAAATTTAAATAATTAAAAAAAATTTTCTCTCCCTATTTTTACAGCATATGGAAATTAAAATCTTTTAAATTTTTCATCTTTATAAATGAAATCCAGATGTTACTTTGACAAATTTAAATAATTAAAAAAAATTTTCTCTCCCTATTTTTACAGCATATGGAAATTAAAATCTTTATTTTTCATCTTTTAAATTTTTCATCTTTATAAATGAAATCCAGATGTTACTTTGACAAATTTAAATAATTTAAAAAAATTTTCTCTCCCTATTTTTACAGCATATGGAAATTAAAATCTTTATTTTTCATCTTTTAAATTTTTCATCTTTATAAATGAAATCCAGATGTTACTTGGGAAAATTTAAATAATTTAAAAAAATTTTCTCTCCCTATTTTTACAGCATATGGAAATTAAAATCTTTATTTTTCATCTTTAAAATTTTTCATCTTTATAAAAGAAATCCAGATGTTACTTGGGAAAATTTAAATAATTAAAAACATTTTTCTCTCCCTATTTTTACAGCATATGGAAATTAAAATCCTTTCCCCCAATGTTGGACATATTTCCATGGAGATCACATTCTCATGGCAGTCCAGCTCTGGCTCTCTGCTCTTACTTGTATCAAGTTAGCTTAATTTTGGATTGTTTTATTCCTCCCATCCTTTTTCATGCCTCCCCCTTCCCATGCTTTGACTCTGGCCTGGAGCACAGGCCTTTTCTGGGATGTATACACAGATAAGATAAACCCCTTCACACCATTCCAGTGTGCAACAGCAGATTTAACGACAGCTATGCTGGATTCCCTTTAGTGTTCTTCCGGAGATGTAGTTAAGACTGGGACCAGTTCAGATATATTCGGTTGCCAGATTATATTTCTTTGAACACAACACCATGGTGAAATGAAGCCATTATATGAGGGCTGGGTCACTCTTTGAGTTGCATTTAAGATAGCCTCCTACAAGCAAAATTGTTTGCCCAAATGCTGTGAACATTTTCAAGTCTATGGTAACATATTGCCAAGTTCCTTTCCAGAAATGTAATATTAATTTAGACTCCCACTCTCACAGCCAGTGACAATTAAAACAAGCTGAAATTCCTCATATGTACGTTCCTACACTCAGACCTGTGAAAACGTCCCCAACTCTCACAAGCAGAACGCATATTTTTTAACTCTGCACACTTACTGCATTGTGTGTATACTGCTATTACAGAACTAATTACGTGCTATCAAAATTATTTGTGTATATGTCTGGCTCCTTCTTTAAACTGACTCTCTTTAAACTGACTCTCTCAAGTTCAAAGTGCAGTCTTCCTCTTCTCTGTGAGTGTATCACAGAATGCAGTGACTAGCCCCAAGCAGTTAGTCAGTGCACATCATTGCCAGATGTGGAAACCATTCTAATGAGTGTGAATCAGCTGCTTCTGAACTCTGACAGGGTCTCCAGTAAATTTAGGCTCTTTCATGGCATGGTTGTCCTTTCTCTAATGAATCCAAACTAGCATTCTATCCTGCCCTCATTTGCTTAACTTTTTACCATTTCCTCTCACACCTACACATGCCGTTTCATTTATTTGGAATGTCCTTCCTCCCATTTTCCACCTGACAATTTCCTTCTCATTTCTCAAGGCTCAGTTCAGTTCATTCTAGAGTTACCTGCCCTAACATCCCCTAGGAAGAATTTGTCTCTTTCATTAAGGTCCAAGAGCTCATTGTCTAGATGGCTCGTAGAGTATTCCCATATTATATTGAACTTGTTCATTTAACTTCCTTCCTCTTTCTGTAGACTAGTGTTTTTCAAATTACATGTCACAATCCATTAGTGTCTTGAAATAATTTTAGTTGGGGCATTCAACATTTACAAAAACAAAACAGAATAGACTAGGAGTAAAGTAAAGTAGAACAAATAGAAAATATCACATTGCATACGGTAAGATTAAGTATTATTTTATGAAATTTAACTGTATTGTGTATTTGTGTAGGGGTGTGTGTGTGTGTTGTACAGGGTTGCCATGTAAAATGCATTTATTACTTTGGGTTGTGGTTGAACTGCTTAAAATCCACTGCTCTAACTATGAGCTTTGAGGGTAGGGACTCTACCTTATTTATCTTTGTATTCCCAGGGCCTTGAATAGAACCTAGTCTTAGCACACAGTGGGCCATCCCAAAATTTAATGGACAGTGAATGATGAATGCACAATTGAATGGATATACATAACCACCTTTAAGCCAGAAGGAAGTTTCTCTCTCAAGGGCAAAATATCAGTGACATAAAGCCTTGAGACTGTATTTGACTAGGCTTTAGTGAATGAAATGCTAGCCAACAATCCAATCCCTTTAGTAAAACCTCTGTCTTTAAACACACAACTGATTGTATCAACATTCCATTTTAAAGTTCAAACTTTCCTATTGGTATTTAGAAAATTCATCAAAATTATATGTGACAGTCTCCAACCCTGGTACTGGTAGGCAGTTCACTTAAGTAAGCTGGCTCTGCAGAAACCCTGCTTGGTTCAAATCCTGGCTTTGCTACTTATTAGGATAACTTCTTTAAGCTTCTGTTATTGAATACTTCATACCTAAAATGAAAGACAAAGTACCTACATCGTGGGCCCTAAATGCTTACTTTAATTGCAGCGACTCAGTAAGCGTTAGCTATTAGTATATCACTGCAGTGAAAAGTACTGGAATACATTTTTGTTTGTTTTCATTTAGTTCTCACATTATTCTATACAATGTGAGATGGGATTACTGTTTTTCTTGTACAGATAAATAAGGTAGTTGAAGCTCAGTGACTCAATGTCATGAACAAGGACAGCTAACAAACAGATCAAAGCCAGATATACGTGGTCCAAGATCTCTCCTCTTTCCAGTCAGTATTGTACATGCTTCAGGGAGTACACAGTTCATTTTCCTCGTCAACAGGTATCCTTGAAAACAGGGAGAATAACAGTGATTTTTATTATAACCAACACAGGTGAATTATATAATAGAATTTAAAATTTATATGGATATTAAGAAAATATGATATTTCATATTTAATTTATAAGGAAGTGCATCTGCTCTGACCAATGATGTTAGAGATTCTTAAGAAGCAAAGTTTGTAAAGCAAGGGATTTTATCCTACTACCTCCTGAGGAGTACAGGTTATTCTCTTGCCCCTGAAGTTCCTTGCAAAGCAGTCAGCCTCTGGTAGGTGGAAAAATCCCCAAGGGTGATTTGTTACTGAATCATCAGCCCATGATTCACTTAACCTCTGCTTCTGGCACTAACCTCATCTCTCCTTTCTGGAAGATTTGCCCCCTCCTGTCTGTTTGTTCTTCCTCACAGTAGACATACTTTGATCTCAGCCTTGGAAATGCAGTTTCTGAAAACCCTCAGATAATGAGATTTGATGTCATCACCATCAGTAAGGGAAAGCAATGTGCACCTCATCACTTATGACGCTGCATCTTCAGATAACTCTTCAGCCTCCCACCCTGCCTTCAATGGTTCTTCCCCACTTATCACAGAGATTTCCCTCTGTCTGACTGAAAGCAGGAAGGCTATCAAAGCCTGTCATTGGAAATGTCCATATGCTGCAGAAAAGTCTTGATTCTGCTCAGGGCAACATTGGTGTAGAATGGGGAGCCTGGCTGACTTGTTATGAACCGCGTCACCTAAAAAGCAAGTGAGTTTTTAAAACCAATCTTACAAAGTTACTAATAATTATTTTTATTATAAAAATAATATATGCTCATTTGTACAAAAAATGTGAAAAGTAAGTTACTCTTTCTCTCAAGGCCATTTGGATTAACTAGAAACATCCACATCCAGGTCTTTTTGTTATACAGGAATTTACAAACATGTATATGTGTATACATAAGTGCCTTAGTAGGGAGTCTATCATACATATAATTCTGCCATTTTCTGGTCTATTTAACAATTTATCTCAGGCCTCTTTGCAAATCACTGCAGATAATTTGCCTTTCCTTTTTAATAACTTCATGGAATCCCATTGTATGGATATATCATAAATTATGAATTTATTTCCCATTAATGGAAACTTAGATTGTTTTCAGTCTGTTTTAAATTAACAAAGATATTTTCCAAATACTTAACAAAGTTAAATTGTCTTTGCAAACAACCAAAAAGACAACTCCAAATAAAAGGCATTAGAGATGATGTACTTAAAGGTCTTGGAAGAATGCCTGAGTATAGTCAATGATCAGTAAATGGCAGCTATTATGATTCTCAGGAAATCTGATTTTTCCTCATCCCATCCATAGGCTGGATGACTTCATTACAACATCAGGCTGGAGGGGGGTGGAGGGATTCATGTCATATGAACCAACCCCTCCATTCCCTGCCTTGTAAATGTTCAACTTTTATCACTACCAATAAGGATATGGCAGCTGTCAGATTTCTACACCACTCAAGTATTTCAGAGTATTGAAGTTTAGAAGTGGGCTTCTTGGCTTGAAGATGCTTTAATATAAAATAGTTGCATGCATTAAAAGAGGCTTTCCACTCCCATAATGTCTAGGACTCCTCGGAACTGGAAGAAGAAGAGAGGAACAAATAGTTACCTAACAGAAACTTTGTGCCAGAAACTGGAGAAGTTGTTTATGAGCATGATGTGAAACTTCACAACAATCCCTGCAGGTAAACACTATCCTTCATTTCTAGATGAGAAGCCAAGTCTCTGAAAGGTGACATGATTTGTAGAGGTCATACACCAGACACCAGCTGAACAGCTGAGATTTCAAACCAGATTGTCTGACTCTAAAGCCAACACTAGATTTTCCTTGCGACTAAATAGACATTAAAGCTGGAAGTAAAAGAAAAAGAAGTAAAATATACATTCCCCGAACTGACATGCCCTATATGGGAAGCAGCATGGAACCCCAAAGCAGCCCCTTAGGAGTTAGAAGGCCAGTGCTGTAACCCTGGCTCTGCCACCTGCAAATTGGGGGGGATCATGGAGAAGTCACTTAACCCTAGTGAATCTTTTTTCTTTCTATAAAATAGAGATAATAATACTTTACTCTCCATCTCTTGGTAGTTCCTGGGGACAGAAGTAAGTCAAGGCTTAGTGAGATGATGAAAAAAATAAAGGAAACCAGACCAGATGGTTAGTTGATTAGTCACCTGCCAAATTATTTGCAGAGAAATCACATTCAGTCCTATCATTACTATTGGTTATGATGTGTGAATAGGAAGTGTTATAGAACCATTAACAAAAAAGGTTGATTTTTTTTTTTCCTATCCATTTTCCAGAGTGTTTTCCACAGAGCTGGAATTCCTTGATATGTTAATAGGCATAAGGTAAAAGGAAAAAAATAAAAACAAAAATCCTTGGACAAAAATTCCTAACCAAAGAAACTTAAACAGTTTTCATTATTTCTCTTTAAACTAACTTCACACAATAGTATTCTTTTCATTATTTCTCTTTAAACTAACTTCACACTATAGTATTCTATGTGGAAAATCTCTAAGAGAGGGATGTAATATGCAGCACCTCCAGATTTTACCTGACTATAGATGCATTTTTCAAGAAACAGCTCAAAGGACTATATGTTCTGTAGAATACAGGCTACAAAAGGCTGTTATAAAGCATTTTTCTAGGAAGATTCAGCTTTAAATTCTAGCATCACAAAGATTCCTTGTAAAAGGCTGGTGAGGGAGAGATAATGTCTTTGATGGTCCAAAGTTCCTTGTGCATGAAATGTACAAAGGACAGTGTGGTTTATTATACTGGAGGAAGTAGAGATCCATGAGTGAGTCTTAAAGAATGAGTAGATATTTGCCAAGTGGACAAGGTGGGATCATCTCTAGTATTTATTTGAGATAATTTAATGTGCAACAGCACCCTCATCACAGAAATTTCACAGTTACAATCAGTGGAAATCATATTCAATCCCACAAACATTTAATACACTCCAATTAATTGCGAAGAAAGAAATCATGTAAACACAGTCATCATATTAAAGAAATTGATAATCTAATGATGAGAAAGACATGTAAAAATAAGACTTACAAAGAAAAAAATTGATATATGTTATTAATAGAAGTATAAGGTACTCTAGAAGCACAGGGGCAAGGGAATTTAGTTTTGATTTAAGTGAGGGAGTTAGAGGAAGAATTCAGGGGAGGTTATTTCCAGAGGTGAAGATAGATGCAACTGAATTATTGCCCTAAGCTACACTTAGGTACAACTGAATTATTCTTCTCACTCCAGGCCAGCAGCGGAAGCAGGACTGAATTTCAGAGTAGGCTGTATGGAGGCTGAATAAGGTTAATCATACTTTGTTATGCTTCTGATGATACATTTGTACCCCTTTACTGTCTTTCACCAAGATTCCTTTGACAGAGAGGACTAACAAGGAAAAATTATGGCAGGGGGAAGGTTTTCTCATTGATGTTTGGAATTTAAGATCAGTAAGAAGGAAGAGTTGGACAGAGTTGCTTTAGTCTCTCCATTTCAGTTTAGAAGTGGGTATCTTCTATCAAGAGTATCAAAGATACTTAATGTATCTTTATTTTTTTTAAGGTCTTTATTGGAGTGTAACTGCTTTACAATGTTGTGTTAGTTGTTGTAAAACAAAGTGAACCAGCTATATGTATGCCTATGTCCCCATATCCCCTCCCTCTTGAGCCTCCCCCACATCCTCCCTATCCAACCCCTCTAGGTCATCACAAAGCATCAAGCTGATCTCCCTGTGCTACGCAGCTACTTCCCACTTGCTATCTACTTTACACATGGTAGTGTATATATGTCCTTGACACTTTCTCACTTCATCCCAGCTTCCCCTTCCCTCCTTGTGTCCTCAAGCCCATTCTCTACATCTGCGTCTTTATTCTTGCCCTGTCACTAGGTTCATCAGTACCGTTTTTTTAGATTCTACATATGTACATTAGAATACGGTATTCGTCTTTCTCTTTCTGACTTACTTCACTCTGTATAGTAGACTCTAGGTCCATCCACCTCACTACAAATAACTCAGTTTCATTCCTTTTAATGGCTGAGTAATATTCCACTGTATATATGTGCCACATCTTCTTTATCCATTCATCTGTCGATGGACATTTAGGTTGCTTCCATGTCCTGGCAATTGTAAATAGTGCTATAGTCAACAATGTGGTACATGTCTCTTTTTGAATTATGGTTTTCTCAGGGTATATGCCCAGTAGTGTATCTTTAAATTTTTAGTGTTTTTTGTCTTCAAATTAGTTTAGAACTTAAAACTAAAATCTTTAAAAATATTTATATTTTTAAAATAACAATTTTTAAAATAACAATTAAAACCCCATTAGTGTTAGTATAAATAATATTTTTATGAAAAATACTATATTTTTCAAAACAAAAATTAAGGAGAAGAGTGGTATTGTTTTACATTTTTACAAATATTTCTATTGTCTATTTTAAAAGAAGACAGCTAGATTTTATCTGCTTCAGCATTCAGTCTATCATAATAAATGGTCCTGATTGAAGCATCTGAAAGAAAATTGACTTGATATGTAGTTGGAAAAAAAGAAATATTTTAGGGCATCCCTGGTGGCGCAGTGGTTGAGAGTCTGCCTGCCGATGCAGGGGACACGGGTTCGTGCCCCGGTCCAGGAAGATCCCACATGCCGCGGAGTGGCTGGGCCCGTGAGCCATGGCCGTTGAGCCTGCACGTCCACAGCCCACAATGGGAGGGGCCACAACAGTGAGAGGCCCAAGTATTTTAATAACCTTTTAACATAATTGTTGATATTCTTCTTTGCTTCTATACCAAAACCTGATGGGTGGTAATTTCTTAGAATATTTTTTGCAGCCTAAATTCTGAAACCATATCAAAGCGATTTTAACACTTTGTTACATTAAAATCCATTCGTCATTTTTGCACTTTGAATGATTGTTTTAGCTATGCATGATTTTGGTCTTTTGGAAAATATTGGTGCCCTGAGTTATGCAGATCTTCCAAACATTGACATATTTCCTTATACAATATTTTAAAAATCCATTAATATTACCAGTCATCTCATCAGAAAAGTCAGTAAGTATTGGAAAGCTGCTAAGCTCATGGTGGCTGATACTAGTTTTCCAAATTTTAATTTTCACTTGAAAGCTCCAATTTTTTCTTTGGCAACAAATACTGTCAGTTTTTTTCCATGAAGTGATAGGCTCATTTAGTTCATTTTTGAGAAAATGTCTACCAAATACCCAAGTCTGAATTGCCATAGTTTTTATGTCAGTTATTTTTTCCAGGCAAAAATTATGTTGTCATTTGAACTGATGTTGTAAAAGAAATATTGGGTAAAACTTCTAGGACTTTAGCATGAATCAAATTACTAAACTGTGCTTGTAGTCATTATATTCTTCACTTACGGAAAAAAGTCAATTTCTCTTAAAAATGTTCTTTATACAGCATCTTTTGTGTTTCCATACAAGTTGTGAAATTTTGTGTTCTAGTTCTGTGAAAAATGTCAGTGGTAGTTTGATCGGGATTGCATTGAATCTGTAGATTGCTTTGGGTAGTAGAGTCATTTTCACAATGTTGATTCTTCCAATTCAAGAACATGGTATATTTCTCCATCTATTTGTATCATCTTTAATTTCTTTCATCAGTGTCTTATTATTTTCTGCATACAGGTCTTTTGTCTCCTTAGGTAGGTTTATTCCTAGATATTTTATTCTTTTTGTTGTAATGGTAAATGGGAGTGTTTTCTTGATTTCACTTTCAGATTTTTCATCATTAGTGTATAGGAATGCCAGAGATTTCTGTGCATTAATTTTGTCTCCTGCTACTTTGCCAAATTCATTGATTAGCTCTAGTAGTTTTCTGGTAGCATCTGTAGGATTCTCTATGTATAGTATCATGTCATCTGCAAACAGTGACAGCTTTACTTCTTCTTTTCTGACTTGGATTCCTTTTATTTCCTCTTCTTCTCTGATTGCTGTGGCTAAAACTTCCAAAACTATGTTGAATAAGAGTGGTGAGAGTGGGCACCCTTGTTTTGTTCCTGATCTTAGTGGAAAAGCCTTCAGTTTTTCACCATTGAGGACGATGTTGGCTGTGGGTTTGTGATATATGGCCTTTATTATGTTGAGGAAAGTTCCCTCTATGCCTACTTTCTGCAGGGTTTTTATCATAAATGAGACCCCGAATAGCCAAAGCAATCTTGAGAACGAAAAATGGAGCGGGAGGAATCAGGCTCCCTGACTTCAGACTATACTACAAAGCTACAGTAATCATGACAGTATGATACTGGCACAAAAACAGAAATACAGATCAATGGAACAGGTTAGAAAAGCCAGAGATAAACCCATGCACATATGGTCACCTTATCTTTGATAAAGGAGGCAGGAATGTACAGTGGAGAAAGGACAGCCTCTTCAATAAGTGGTGCTAGGAAAACTGAACAGGTACATGTAAAAGTATGAGATTAGATCACTCCTTAACACCATACACAAAAATAAGCTCAAAACGGATTAAAGACCTAAATTTAAGGCCAGAAACTATCAAACGTTTAGAGGAAAGCATAGGCAGAACACTCTATGACATAAATCACATCAAGATCCTTTTTGGCCCACCTCCTAGAGTAATGGAGATAAAAACAAAAATAAACAAATGGGACCTAATGAAACTTCAAAGCTTTTGCACAGCAAAGGAAACCATAAACAAGACCAAAAGACAGCCCTCAGAATGGGAGAAAATATTTGCAAATGAATCAACTGACAAAGGATTAATCTCTAAAATTTACAGGCAGCTCATGCAGCTCAATAACAAAAAAATAAACAACCCAATCCAAAAATGGGCAGAAGACCTAAATAGACATTTCTCCAAAGAAGATATACAGACTGCCAACAAACACATGAAAGAATGCTCAACATCATTAATCATTAGAGAAATGCAAATCAAAACTACAATGAGATATCATCTCACACCAGTCAGAATGGCCATCATCAAAAAATCTAGAAACAATAAATGCTGGAGAGGGTGTGGAGAAAAGGGAACACTCTTGCACTGCTGGTGGGAATGTGAATTGGTTCAGCCACTATGGAGAACAGTATGGAGGTTCCTTAAAAAACTACAAATAGAACTACCATATGACCCAGCAATCCCACTACTGGGCATATACCCTGAGAAAACCATAATTCAAAAAGAGTCATGTACCACAATGTTCATTGCAGCTCTATTTACAATAGCCTGGACATGGAAGAAACCTAAGTGTCCATTGACAGGTGAATGGATAAAGAAGATGTGGCACATATATACAATGGAATATTACTCAGCCATAAAAAGAAACTAAATTGAGCTATTTTTAATGAGGTGGATGGATCTAGAATCTGTCATACAGAGTGAAGTAAGTCAGAAAGAGAAAGACAAATACCGTATGCTAACACATATATCTGGAATTTAAGAAAAAAAAATGTCATGAAGAACCTTAAGGTAAAGACAGGAATAAAGACAGAGACCTACTGGAGAACAGACTTGAGGATATGGGGAGGGGGAAGTGTAAGCTGTGACAAAGCGAGAGAGTGGCATGGACATATATACACTACCAAATGTAAAATAGATAGCTAGTGGGAAGCAGCTGCATAGCACAGGGAGATCAGCTCGGTGCTTTGTGACCACCTAGAGGGGTGGGATAGGGAGGGTGGGAGGGAGGGAGATGCAAGAGGGAAGATATATGAGAACATATGTATATGTATAACTGATTCACTTTGTTATAAAGCAGAAATTAACACACCATTGTAAAGCAATTATACTCCAATAAAGATGTAAAAAATGTTCTTTATAAAAACTGTAAGCAGTAAAATTATTAATTTTCTTAAAACAAGCCTTGAATGCATATCTTTTAAATATCCTGTAAGGTGAAATGGAATTTTTGCATGAAGCACTTCTGCTGTGTACTGAAATACAATGGCTGCCCCAAGGAATAGCACTTGTGTAATCGTTTGAGCTGGAAGGTGAATTAGACCCACTTTTTTCCATGAAACATAATTATTACTTGAAAAAAATGGCTGTGGTTTGTATTTTTACCTTAAGTCATGAAAATAAATGTTAGGGGTTGGATTTTTTTGCCCATGGTTATTTACAAAAAAATAAAAACTAACACAGGCAATATAATAAATATACTGTATGTATATGTATATTTGTATATTTATATTTGTATATGTATACAACTCCCAACACCTCACAAACATTTCCATTAATGGTGCTCAGATACCTCAGGCTCAATTTGGCCAAAAGTGAATCATCATCCAGGAGACTGTGTTTCAGGAGAGTTCCTAGAAGGATGGGGGACCTGAAGCACATAGGGAGAGACCTGGTCAAGATACTCACACCTTAAAAAGCTGCACTATTGTCATCCTTTGTAGGACCCTTAGAAAACAATAATATTAGGGGACTTCAATACTCCACTATCAGCAATAGATAGATGGTCCAGACAGAAAACCAATAAGGAAACACTGGATCACACTTTATAATTAAATGAACTTTATAGACATATACAGAACATTCCATCCCACAACTACAGAATGAACTTCCCTCCCAAGTGCATATGGAACATTCTGCAGGACAGGTCATATGATAGGCTACAAAACAAATATTAACAAGTTAAAGAAAGTTGAAATCATACCAACTATCTTGTCTGACCACAATGGTATGAAACTAGAAATCAACAAGAGAAAAGTGAGAGGATCTACAAATATGTGGAAACTAAACAACACACTTCTAAGCAACAATTTGGTCAAAGAAGAAATCAAAGGAGGGAAAGATTATCTTTGTTTTGAAACAAATGAAAATGGAAATACAACATATCTAACTATTGTGGGATGCAGCAAAAGCAGCTCTGAGAGGAAATTTTATAGCAATAAACACATATATTAAGAAATTCGAGAATCTCAAACAACCTAATTTTACACCTCAGGGAACTAGAAAAAGAAGAACAAATTGGTCCAAAGTTAACAGAGGGAAGGAAATAACAAAGATCAGAGCAGAAATAAATGAAATAAAGGCCAGAAAAACAACTGGAAGGGTCAAAGAAACAAAGAACTGGTTCTTCAAAAAATGTAAAGGCAGAAAATTTTAAATTAAATTTTGGTGATATTCAGAAAAGAGGAATAAAGTGCAGTGTTCCAAGCATCTCATCCTCCAGGAAAATATTGCCCTATCCAAGGAACAACGCTCTCCTCAAACCAAACTGCTGTCCTGTGTTCCTACCTATGATCCTCCCTTGCACTCACAGCTTTGTGGTTGGTTGTTCTTTCCCCATGCCTCTACCCTCTCTCATTTCCCTCCTCACTATGATAGCCTCTGTTCAGATATATCTCATCTCCTTATTTATTTCCTGGTTTTGACTCTTACCTTCTTATCCCAGTTCTACCAGAGGTATCTCTCAAAAACACAAATCAGACTGTGTCACTCCCAAGATTCAAATACCACACAAAACAGTCTCCCAGCACCTGCAGGGAAAAGCCCACATTCCTTAGCCTAGTATATCTGATAATTGCCTTACCAGAGAAAGGACTTGGATGCTCTCTCCCACCTTACCTCATGGTTTAAGCAGTGTGCTATTCCCTGAAAGCACAGGCATGTCAATGTTCCTTGTCTGAAATATTTTTCTACTCATGTTACACATTTGAAAACATCTGACTGTTTTTCAGAACCCAGTGCAACTGTCACATCCTCACAGGCTGTAATATTGAGGTATAATAAAAAAAATATTTATTTGTTCTTTGCCCCCAGTTCCTAGCACAGAGGTCCTAAAACCCATGTTTTCCTCCTGACGCAGAGCTCTTAAATCCCCTGGAATTTCATGAGTGATAGGAGCATCTTTTGTTCTAATGAGGTGACTCTTTGCAGGTCCCTAGATAGTTTCAGAATGGTGGCTGATCACCAGAAAAGCAAAGCCATGATTAGAAGCCTGAAACTTTCAGCCCCACTCTCCAACCTCCAGGGAGGGGAGTGGCGATGGTAATTAAGTTAATAATCAATCATGCCCCTGTGATGGAACTCCCATAAAACCCCTAAAAATCATGTAGTTCAGGAAGCTTTTGTCTTGGTAAATGCATTCACATGCCAGAGGGTGGTACATCCCAACTCTATGAGAATAGAAGCTCCTGTGCTCAGGAAGCTTCTGGACCTTGTCCTATGTATCTCTTCATCAGTCTGTTCATTTGTTTACTTTATAATAAACTAGTAATAGTAAATAAGGCACTCTCCTAAGTTCTGTGAGCTCTTCTAGAAAATTATCAAACCTGAGGAGGGGGTTGTGGGAACTCTCAACTTATAGCCATTTAGTTAGAAGTACAGGTGTCAACCTAGAACTTTGAGACTGGTATCTGAAGTAAGGGGCCTTAACCCGTGAGGTATGCACTAACTCTGGGTAGTTAGTGTTGGACTTGAATTGTAGGGCACTCAGTTGGTCTGTAGAGTTGGAGACATGGTTGGTGTGGAGGGGGAAAAAACCCACATATTTGGTGTTAGAAGTGTTGTGAGTAGAAACAGATCATGGGGGCAGTTCTGACCAATATCTCTGCCCTCAGCTATACTGGTCCCAAATTGGTACATGCAGCCCTATTGCACCTTGTTAATTTGCTTTACTCTTTGCCCTAACTAGACTGTGGTCTCCTTTATTTGCATAAGATATTTGATTGATCTTTGTAATACCAGTACTAGCACACAGTAAGTACTCAGCAAATTGTTTTTTAAATAAATAAAGAGTATCAAGTACTTTTCTGATTTTCATGGAAATATAGGCTGAATAGGAGTCAGAATACCTAAAAGATGTGGAGGAGAAAGTTGAAGGAAAACTTGAATGACTTCTTAATTTTACCAAATTTCCTTTTATGTGGGCAAATAGAGGTTCCATTGTGCAACCTGGAGGTATATAAATTATGAGGAACACAGCTTTGAACCTTGTGGTACATCTCAATAATCTGAATGAATTAAGAATTTGATAATACTTTATAAAACATAGTTTACTTTGCTTAGAGAAGACTTGGCATTGAGGCATTCTTATATAGATGGGATCAACTTTTGAGAATTAAGGAAAACCTTGAGAGGGTCAATGAGTATATGTTGAGATGTGTGCGGGAATATGCCTGATGATCCAGACTAGTTTTGTAGAGTAAGATGTCAACTTTTCCTTAAGAAAGTGAATAGATGATTTGAGGAAGAATTCATAGTTAATTATATGGAATAAATGAGGTGGGAGTATATTCAAGTCAATAATGAAAGATAAACAAAAATGTTGCTAACTACCATGTTCCAGGTTAGAGCAAAAGAAGCTGAAGACTAATGGATCAGTTCTGCATGATGATCTTCTGTTAGACATGGAGAGGCCTTATTATCACAATTTTTAGATAAGAAGACTTGAGGTTTAGAAGAAGTTGATTTATTAAAGGTCACACAGCAAATTAATGGCAGCTCCAAGTCCACGTTCTCATGCCAGAGTCCATTCCAATGTGCCTAACTGTCTCCTTAGTCATGGCACTGTGCTGTTCTACAAGCTGGATCCCATAAAGCATGAAACCAATTCACAGTTTCTTCCCAAGGGCAACATTTGTATTTAGATGACAGCCTTGGAAACAAACAGAAAACCAACAGAACAAGATAACACCTAAACTCTACAAGCACCCACCTAGTGACAATGGAGCTACATTGTTTCAGATAATGATAATAATAACTTCTGCTTCTAATTTCCCCTGTGACACCACTGTAGGAAAAATACTTAGTAGCACATTTCATGAGGCTGAAAAAGCCAGGGAGATAGTCCTGCAAAGACAAGGCACAGTATACCTTGTCAGATTCAGCTTTGTGAAATGTTGCCTAAATCGAGCAGTCTCAGGCATAAAACTTATTTTAATTCCTCCAAAAAACCTTACACAGTAGATTTTATTTATCCCATTTCAGATAGTAACACAAATGTGAAAAAGGAGATAGGGTATCATTTGAGCTGAGGTCGCAACAGTTGTTAGACCCAGTTCAAAGGGGTTTGAACTCTATAAGGAGGGAAATATGGCCTAATCAGTTGTGGGTTTGAATTGTGTGCCCCAAAAGACATGTTGAAGTCCTTACCCCCAGAACCTGTCAATGTGGCCTTATCTGGACATAGGGTCTTTGTAGATGTAAAGTCATACAGGATTAGGGTGGTTCCTAGTCTAACTGGTGTCCTCATAAGAAGAGAGAAACTTGGACACAGACACACAGAGAGAACGCCACGTGATGATGGATGCAGAGATTGGAGTGGAACATCAAACGTTTCTGGCAACTGTGAGAAGCTAGAAAAGACAAGGAAGGATCATCCCTAGAAACTTCAGAGAGACCACGGCCCAGCTGGCAACTGATTTCAGACTTTTAGTGTCCAGAACTCTGAGAGAATACATTTCTGTTGTTGTAAGCCACCCAGTTTGTATTTTGTTATGGCAGTTATAGGAAACCAATACATCAGCATATTCTTACGAGCTGTTATGGGGAATTGCAGGAGGTCCTTAGGTTGTGATGATCATGCCTCTACTAAATGGAAATTGAGAACCAGTAGAGCAAGCTTCCTGGTACCTAGAAGAAAAAGTTGAAGCTCCATACAAGGTCCTTTTAGATTTAGCTTCTAGGTACCTGTCCAGTTTCTTATCCTGCCACTCCCTTACACTCCAGACTGAACTACCGATGCTCCCCAAACAGGCCACACTCTCTCAAACACCCACAACATAGCACACACCGTCCACTCTTCTCAGAATGCCTGCCTCTTTACTTCTCTACCTGGAGAATGCCTTCTTTTTATGTCTCAGTTCAAGTATTGTCAAGTATTGTCACCTCTGTAAAGCTTGTATCCCCTGACTTCCTGGGCAAATACTACATTCCTTGTGTATCCCCTGCAAAGTTACCATATCATTTTGTAACAGTTCTTATTCTTCTTTCCACTATACTTGTATTTCTTAACTTTTGTGTTAACACTTACCAACAGCTCTAATGAAAGAAAGATGGTCAGGGTCTTCCCCAAAATATGCTTGTGCTCTAGACCCTCCTATCTGTTTGAAGACTGTGTAGAAATCAGTAAACTTACTACCATATGTAAAAGATATGCACAATATTACCCAGCTCCTGAGAATCCATACAGATTTCCTAAATCAGGATCCTCAACCTAGACACTATTGATATTTTGGACAGGATAATTTTTTGTTCTGGGAGCTGTTTATGTGCATTACAGAATGATTAACATCTTTTCTGGCCTTGACCCACTAGATGCTAGTGGCATTCCCCCCCCCCCCAAGTTATGACCAGCAAAAATGGATCCAGACATCATTGCCAAATGTCCTCTGGATGGCAAAGTCACCTTGGTTGAGTCACCAACGGTTAGAGGTCGTGTTTAAAAATCTAGAAAGTAGACCAAAGCAGAGCAGGACAATGAGCTATTGACCCTTCCTCATCTTAAATATATAAACCTTCCTTAAATAAGATGACATGGTGTAAAGGAAAGAACACAAGACTTTAGGCTCATTCAGCCCTGAGTTTATATCCCAGCTCTGCTACTTACTAGCCTTGTGTGTCTGTGATTTGTTTTTAACCTCTATGAGTCTTTGTTTCTTACCTGAGTTACTGAGAGGATGGACCTACTGAGAAAACATCCAAAGACTGACTAAAGGCCTTGCACATAGTGGGTGCTCAATAAAAATCAGTTTCTTTCATCCTTTCTATCATGTTGGGAGTGGATGCAACAGGAAGCCCAGGGAATTTGATGCACTTTCTGGCAACATTCTCCTAGGATGAATAAGCAATTCAAAGAGAGAGTTTTATATTTCCGGGGTGAAGAGGGGGGAGGGTGGGGAGGGTGGTGGTGGTGACTGACTGGGTATGTAGGGATGCCAGCCATTAGAAATAGAAGCAAAAGACCTTTCCAGAGCCTTGGAAAATGACAATTTGAGTCAGAGGGAATTAGTCAAGTGACATCGACACACATACAATGCTCTCATAACTCCCTGACAAACCTAGTTTGAGGTTGTGTGTGTATCTTGCAGTCTTACATATTCTTCTATCATCACATTTGCACTTGAGTGGGAGCCTGCCATATGGTGCCACCTGCTAAAGGAGTTTTGGGGGCAGGTGTTAATCAGAGATACTGCTTCCATCACACCCACACACCACATAAACACACACACACACACACACACACACTTTCCCCCAAGGGAGAATTGCTGTATTAGGTAGGACTGTGAACACAAGTCACAACAATAAAATGGTAATCATTAGAAAATGACTGCATGAAACAGCACAGACTCACTGATCTACTTATTACTCTACTCTTGAGATATTTTTGTTTAAAGCACCTAAAATAAGATTAGCATTGCCATAGCAACCTGCTGTTGGATGTTGTTTGGTATCCCCAGGCAGATTAAATCACCCACAATTCCCATCAACAATGCTCTAATGGTATAATTTCTAATAGCTTGGTACATTTTCCTGCTTGCTTTCTACAAAGTAAGAGCAGAAACTGAATGGCCATTGTCAAAAAGTCCCTGTCAATCCCATCTGCGGCAACATGGATGGACCTAGAGATTATCATACTAAGTGAAGTAAGTCAGAAAGAGAAAGACACATACCGTATGATACCACTTATGTGTGGAGTCTAAAATATGACACAAATGAACATATCTACAAACAGAAACTGACTCACAGACATAGAGAACAGACTTGTGGTTGCCAAGGAGGAGGGTGGGGGAAGGAAGGATTGGGAATTTGGGATTAGCAGATGCAAACTATTATATAAAGGATGAGTAAACAACAAGGTCATATATATATATATATATATATATATACACACACACACATATACACACACACCTGAGTCACTTTGCTGTACAACAGACATTAACACAATATTGTAAATCAATTATACTTCAATAAAAAAAAATTTTTTTTTAAGTCCCTGCCATTTCTATATGGGTCTCTAATCAGGCTTCAAAGCGTCCACATTTCAGAGAACAGTTGCGAGTCATCAGGAGGACCACTGGAATTAAAGTCAGAAGATCTGTACTCCAGTCTTAGTTATTACTTACTAATTATTATCTTCAATAATTCCCTAACCTAATCTCTCTGAACTGTATTTTCATTGTCTGACAAATGGGCTTAAAGACCGTTTTTCTTCCCTTATCGCACCCACAGTGCACAACTTATTATGAGGGATACACTAGAATGCACATGTGGAAGCGTGTGCGCACTGTGCTGGGTCAAGAGAAAAGAAATGAATTTCCTGGGATTTGAGCCAGCTTTCTGAAGCTCCAAAACATGGCCCATGCATGCTTCCTGATTTCTTGCAGGGTCTGTACAGATCTCTCACACTGTGTTTGTTGTAAGTTTTTGTAGAAGCCATGCATCCCTTTTCTGATTATTAAGCAGAGAAAACTCTGATCTAGAGAGTAAAACTTCATATAGAATGAGAAGAATCCCCAGGTTGCTTTCTTGGATGAATAATCAAATATTAATGAATTTCTTTTCAGAAATTTCCAACAGCAAACTCATCCCTATTTCCTCCAAAGAGGAGAAAAATAAGACACATTTCCTTGATCAAAATGTGAAATGATCTTGGAAACTGAAAAAACATTGTGAATATGTAAGGGACTAATGCTACTGGTCTCTTGACACAAATAGTTTGTGTCTTCACAGGTATGAAGGGGCTAGAATACTGTCGGTGATCAATAAATGCCTATTCTGTGGATGGAAAGCAGTGATTGGGATCAGAGGTTGTGAGACGGGTGCTAGATTAGCTGAGAGTCATGGAGTGACTGAGTGAAAGTAGAATCTCTAAAAACGAGGCAGCAGAGAATATTGTCTATCATGTCAACACTTTTTTCCTTCTGTCCCACTTTTTTCTCAGCATAAGTCAGAAAGACAGGGAGAAAAATGATTAAAAACAACTGGAACTAATGGCATCCACCTCTAGTTTCGGGTAGGATAATAATTTGCTGCTGAAATCATGATAGGATTTAAAATTGAAACTCATGATAGCATCAATGTTTGAAATGAGACATTGAGGTTATCAGAATCCACACTCTAAATGTTTCTTCTTTCTCTCTCTTCCCTTCTATCTCATCATTTGTATGTATCTATTTTGAGACCAGAAGCCCTATCTTCTTTGTCTTCACATCAGCCATGATACTTAGCATTACTCTTTTCACTGAGAATTAGGTCCAAAATGTAGTTAATAATCATCATGTCCTCATTTCCCAATTATCTGAAATTTAAGAGGAAAAACATCTCAGATTCAAGACTTATTACTAAAAATCTTTCTAAAGTGCACGAATCCATTTTCTGCCTTAAGGGAGAATGTGTGAGAAGCATAAATGAATCTCTGGTGACTCAGTGGCTTGTAGGAACACGAGCATGACCATTAATTCTTATTTATCAATGCAGTAGGATCCTCGGGAGGGAGAGGAGGGGCCCAGAGAAAGAGCTTGGGCCAACTGTATGCTTATTTTAGATCCTACTCTGGAAGCTTTTGAAAATAGATATTTAATGTAACTATTTCCCCCTATAACCTGACTTTTCCTCCTAAAAGTTGAATGCAGCTTCAACAGTACAACAGAGAATTAAGGTGTGTGGAATTCAGCAAATTGGTTTTACCTGCCTTCCTTCCTTTTCCAATTCAGTAAGTACAGTCATTCCTCTTGCATCTAAATAATGCAGTCGTTACATCTCACACTATAACACCTACTGGGACCACGGAAGACAAATCTACACAGTATATCCTGAGACATACTGCCAGTATTTCTCTGTTCATACTATACCCACCCAGCTTCCAATTAATTTCCCTAGAACGCAGGCCTCCATGCTGTTCACTCTATTTTCTCAGGACAAGGATGACACTTTTTTTTTTAACATCATTATTGAGGTATAATTGCTTTACATTGTTGTGTTAGTTGCTGCTGTATAACAAAGTGAATTAGCTATACCTATACGTATATCTCCATATACCCTCCCTCTTGCGTCTCCCTCCCAAACACATGAAAGGATGCTCAACATCACTAATCGTTAGAGAAATGCAGATCAAAACTACAATGAGATATCACCTCACATCGGTCAGAATGGCCATGGTCAAAAAATCTACAAACAATAAATGCTAGAGAGGGTGTGGAGAAAAGGGAACCCTCTTGCATTGTTGGTGGGAATGTAAAAGGATGACACTTTTTTTTTTTTTTTGCGGTACGCG
>NW_006785351.1:2667313-2702976 GCF_000442215.2 Lipotes vexillifer | reverse complement strand
CGCCGCGTAGCAACAGGCTCCGAACGCGCAGGCTCAGCGGCCATGGCCCACGGGCCCAGCCGCTCCGCGGCACGTGGGATCCTCCCAGACCGGGGCACAGACCCGTGAGGAAACTCTCATTTTCTTTATTTTTTTTCTTTCTTTATTTTCTTTATTTTTTTAACATCTTTATTGGAGTATAATTGCTTCACATTGTTGTATTAGTCTCTGCTGTATAAAAATGTGAATCAGCTATACGTATACATATATCCCCATATCCCCTCCCTCTTGCATCTCTCTCCCTCCCACCCTCCCTACCCCATCCCTCTAGGTGGTCACAAAGCACCAAGCTGATCTCCCTGTGCTGTGCAGCTGTTTCCCACTAGCTATCTATTTTATATTCGGTAGTGTATATATGTCAGTGCCACTCTCTACTTCGTACCAGATTACCCTTCCCCCTCCCTGTGTCCTCAAGTCCTCTGTCTTTATTCCTGTCTTTACCTTAAGGTTCTTCATGACATTTTTTTTTCTTAAATTCCAGATATATGTGTTAGCATACGGTATTTGTCTTTCTCTTTCTGACTTACTTCACTCTGTATGACAGATTCTAGATCCATCCACCTCATTAAAAATAGCTCAATTTAGTTTCTTTTTATGGCTGAGTAATATTCCATTGTATATATGTGCCACATCTTCTTTATCCATTCACCTGTCAATGGACACTTAGGTTTCTTCCATGTCCAGGCTATTGTAAATAGAGCTGCAATGAACATTGTGGTACATGACTCTTTTTGAATTATGGTTTTCTCAGGGTATATGCCCAGTAGTGGGATTGCTGGGTCATATGGTAGTTCTATTTTTAGTTTTTTAAGGAACCTCCATACTGTTCTCCATATTGGCTGTACCAATTTACATTCCCACCAACAGTGCAAGAGGGTTCCATTTTCTCCTCACCCTTTCCAGCATTTATTGTTTCTAGATTTTTTGATGATGGCCATTCTGATAGCTGTGAGGTGATACCTCATTGTGGGTTTGATTTGCATTTCTCTAATGATTAGTGATGTTGAGCATCCTTTCATATGTTTGTTGGCAATCTGTATATCTTCTTTGGAGAAATGCCTATTTAGATCTTCTGCCCATTTTTGAACTGGGTTGTTTGTTTTTTTGATATTGAGCTGAATGAGCTACTTGTAAATTTTGGAGATTAATCCTTTGTCAGTTGCTTCATTTGCAAATATTTTCTCCCATTCTGAGGGTTGTCTTTTTGTCTTCTTTATGGTTTCCTTTGCTGTGCAAAAGCTTTGAAGTTTCATTAGGTCCCACTTGTTTATTTTTGTTTCTATTTCCGTTTCTCTAAGAGATGGGTCAAAAAGGATCTTGCTGTGATTTATGTCATAGAGTGTTCTGCCTCTCTTTTCCTCTAAGGGTTTTATAGTGTCTGGCATTACATTTAGGTCTTTAATCCATTTTGAGTTTATTTTTGTGCATGGTGTTAGGGAGTGTTCTAACTGGACTGTAGCAGTCCAGTTTTCCCAGCACAACTTATTGAAGAGGCTGTCTTTTCTCCATTGTATATTCTTGCCTCCTTTATCAAAGATAAGTTGACCATAGCTGTGTGGGTTTATCTCTAGGTTTTCTATCCTGTCCACTAATCTATCTTTTTGTTTTTGTACCAGTACCATATTGTCTTGATTACTGTAGCTTTGTAGTATAGTCTGAAGTCAGGGAGCCTTATTCCTCCATCTCTGTTTTTCTTTCTCAAGATTGCTTTGGCTATTCAGGGTCTTTTGTGTTTCTGTACAAACTGTGAAATTTTTTGTTCTAGTTCTGTGAAAAATGCCATTGGTAGTGTGATAAGGATTGCATTAAATCTGTAGATTGCTTTGAGTAGTATAGTCATTTTCACAATGTTGATTCTTCCAATCCAAGGACATGGTATATCTCTCCATCTGTTTCTATCATCTTTAATTTCTTTCATCATTGTCTTATAGTTTTCTGCATACAGGTCTTTTGTCTCCTTAGGTAGGTTTATACCTAGGTATTTTATTCTTTTTGTTGCAATCGTAAATGGGAGTGTTTCCTTAATTTCTCTTTCACAGTTTTCATCATTAGTGTGTAGGAATGCAAGAGATTTCTGTGCATTAATTTTGTATCCTGCAAATTTACCAAATTCATTGATTAGCTCTAGTAGTTTTCTGGTAGCATCTTTAGGATTCTCTATATGTAATATCATGCCATCTGCAAATAGTGACATTTTTACTTCTTTTCCAATTTGGATTCCTTTTATTTCCTGTACGTCTCTGATTGCTGTGGCTAAAACTTCCAAAACTGTGTTGAATAATAGTGGTGAGAGTGAACAATATTGTCTTGTTCCTGACCTTAATGGAAATGGTTTCAGTTTTTCACCACTGAGAATGATGTTGGCTGTGGGTTTATCATATATGACCTTTATTATGTTGAGGTAAGTTCCCTCTATGCCTACTTTCTGGATAGTTTTTATCATAAATGTGTGTTGAATTTTTTTGAAAGCTTCTTCTGCATCTATTGAGATGATCACATAGTTTCTATCCTTCAATTTATTAATATGGTGTATCACATTGATTTGCATTTATTGAAGAATCCTTGTATTCCTGGGATAAAGACCACTTGATCATGGTGTAAGATCCTTTTAATGTGCTGCTGAATTCTGTTTGCTAGTATTTTGTTGAGGATTTTTGCATCTATGTTCATCAGTGATATTGGCCTATAGTCTTCTTTTTTTGTGACATCTTTGTCTGGTTTTGGTATCCAGGTGTTGGTGGCCTCGTAGAATGAGTTGGGAGTGTTCCTCCCTCTGCTATATTTTGGAAGAGTTTGAGAAGGATAGGTATTAGCTCTTCTCTAAATGTTTGTTAGAATTCACCTATGAATCCTTCTGGTCCTGGGCTTTTGTTTGTTGGAAGATTTTTAATCACAGTCTCAATTTCAGTGCTTGTGATGGGTCTGTTTACATTTTCTCTTTCTTCCTGGTTCAGTCTTAGGAGGTTGCGCTTTTCTAAGAATGTGTCCATTTCTTCCAGGTTGTCCATTTTTTTGGAATATAGTTGCATGTAGTAATCTCTCATGATCCTTTGTATTTCTGCAGTGTCAGTTGTTGCTTCTCGTTTTTCATTTCTAACTCTGCTAATATGAATCTTCTCCCTTTTTTTCTTGATGAGTCTGGCTAATGGTTTATCAATTTTGTTTATCTTCTCAAAGAACCACCTTTTAGTTTTATTGATGTTTGCTATTGTTTCCTTCATTTCTTTTTCATTTATTTCTGATCTGGTCTTTATGATTTCTTTCCTTCTGCTAACTTTGGGGATTTTTGTTCTTCTTTCTGTAATTGCTTTAGGTGTAAGGTTAGGTTGTTTATTAGAGATTTTTCTTGTTTCTTGAGGTAGGATTGTACTGCTATAAAATTCCCTCTTAGGGCTTCCCTGGTGGCACAGTGGTTGAGAGTCTGCCTGCCGATGCAGGGGATATGGGTTCATGCCCCAGTCTGGGAAGATCCAACATGCTGCGGAGTGGCTGGGCCCATGAGACATGGCCTCTGAGCCTGCGCGTCCAGAGCCTGTGCTCTGCAATGGGAGAGGCCACAACAGTGAGAGGCCTGCGTACCACAAAAAAAAAAGAAAAGAAAAATTTCCCTCTTAGAACTGCTTTTGCTGCATCCCACTGGTTTTGGGCCATTGTGTTTTCATTGTCATTTGTTTCTAGGTATTTTTTGATTTCCTCTTTGATTTATTCAGTGATCTCTTGGTTTTTAGTAGCATATTTTTTAACCTCCATGTGTTTTTATTTTTTACAGTTTTTTTTTTTCCTGTAATTGATATCTAGTCTCATAGCGTTGTGGTCAGAAAAGATACTTGATACGATTTTAATTTTCTTAAATTTACCAAGGCTTGGTTTGTGACCCAAGATAAGATCTATCCTGGAGAATGTTCCATGAGCACT
The DNA here is from genome assembly GCF_000442215.2 of Lipotes vexillifer. Lineage (NCBI taxonomy): Eukaryota > Metazoa > Chordata > Mammalia > Artiodactyla > Lipotidae > Lipotes > Lipotes vexillifer. Next base: position 2,699,022 of record NW_006785351.1, on the reverse strand, counting down.
TGAGACGAAAGTGTATTCTGTTGTTTTTGGATGGAATGTCCTATAAATATCAATTAAGTCCATCTTTTTTAATGTGTCATTTAAAGCTTGTGTTTCCTTATTTATTTTCACTTTGGTTGATCTGTCCATTGGTGAAAGTGGGGTGTTAAAGTCCCCTATTATTGTGTTAATGTTGATTTCCCCTTTTATGGCTGTTAGCATTTGGCTTATGTATTGAGGTGTTCCTATGCATAAATATTTATAATTGTTATATCTTCTTCTTGGATTGATCCCTTGATTATTATGTAGTGTCCTTCTTTGTCTCTTATAATAGTCTTTATTTTAAAATCTATTTTGTCTGATATGAGAATTGCTACTCCAGCTTTCTTTTGATTTCCATTTGCATGGAAAATCTTTTTCCATTCCCTCACTTTCAGTCTGTATGTGTGCCTAGGTCTGAAGTGGGTCTCTTGTACACAATATATATATGGGTCTTGTTTTTTGTATCCATTCAGCCAGTCTATGTCTTTTGGTTGGAGCATTTATTCTGTTTACATGTAAGGTAATTATGACATGTATGTTCTTATTACCATTTTCTTAATTGTTTTGGGTTTGTTATTGTAGATCTTTTCCTTCTCTTGTTTTTCCTGCCTAGAGAAGTTCCTTTAGCATTTGTTGTAAAGCTCATTTGATGGTGCTGAATTCTTTTAGCTTTTGCTTGTCTGTAAAGGAAACTCTCACTTTCTGTACTTGCTGCCAAAGCTGCTCCAGTATTCTGAAAGCAGTCCTCAAAGAAGAGGGTCAGGTTCAGGCAATTAGAAGTGAATGCTCTCAGAATCTTGGGAGAGAAACTCAGAGGAACAGTAAAAGGGACTTGGGAGAATCCTGTCTGGTCACCAATAGTGTCTACTATAGCCCTGGTCTTCCCTTTTTGTTCTCAACACTGCTGTAATGTGTTACATAATGTATGCATTTTGTACTAGATTATAATCTCCATGAAACCAGGAACTATATCTATCTTTTTCCCTTGTCCTAACATCATGCCTGGAACATAGTAGAAGCTAATAAACTGTTTGTTGAATTCTCCATAGAAATGAACAAAAATCTGCTTTGCTCATATAAACCAAGTTTAAATAATAGGAAGACAAATTTAAAGAGACATCAATGACTGAAGTCACCCTGATCCTTATAAATGTCCCTCTAACACTTGTGCTGTCATGTTTCCCCAGGTCTTTTCATTCTTGAGTGCTGGTAATGGTATTTAAAGTGCAGGTAATGCAGTTGAAGATTTTTCCATTTACTGCATTCTCACTGTTTCCAGCATCCTCTTAAGGCAATCAACAATAATAGAAGCTGTCACTTCCTGTATTTCCATCTATGGCCACTACTGATTCTCCAATAGTGATATGCTAAAAGAACTGGCTTAAAGGCATGACTGATCTCATTTGTTCTCTGCCCCTTCAAAGGTTCTTAGCTGGTGGGTCAGTTCAAGTGGTTAAAGCATAGTTGCTTCTATAGGCACTGCTTTATTCCCTCTCATTATTTGCTTTATGACCAAATGAAAAGGAAGACTGCATTTATAAATGAAATCACTTCCTTTCAAGTGATTATTCTGTCACTTGCCAGTTGTGTCATTTGGGACAAATCATTCAGCCTCCTTGTGGTAGACTTTGTTATTGTTCATAAAATATTTGCTGCCCCTCCCAGGGGGAAGATTATCTTGACCTGCCCTTTTGACATCAAGCTTAGCTAAATGATTTGCTTGAGCCAATGAAATATAAACAGAATTAATGTGTCCCTTCTAAGCAGAAGCTTTCAAAAATAGTGTATATTTTGCTATGTTTTCTCCTTTCTCTCCACCATGAATACCAGCAATATTTCAGACAGAGGCTGTTCCAAGGCAAGACAACAGCCTGTAGTCCTGGAGTGAAGACAATAGTGAACACAGCCACACTTGATGTAAAAGGACACGTACGAGCAAGAAATAGGGTTCTGTTCTTTCAAGTGCATTTGGTTTTGGTCCGGGGGTGGGGGCTGTATGTGACTGTAGCATACTCTAAGTTATCCTGATTGACACACATCTTATGTCTTAGTTTACTCATATGTAAAATGTATGTTACAATAGTTTTTACTCCACAGGATTACAGGTTTATTCATTCAGCAACTCTTTAGGTTAAGCTTGTTAAGTGCAAGACACATGTTAGGTGCCAAAAGGTTCTGCAAGCAGAAAATATAGTCAGCCTCTTATCGTCAATGGCTTTATGAGATAATAAAGAATACACACACACACACACACACACACACACACACACACACACATCTTGACTTACAATGGGGTTATGTTCCAATAAACCCATCATAAGTTGAAAATATCGTTGTCAAAAATGCATTTAATACGCCTAAACTACCAAAAAATCATAACTTATCTTGCCTGCTTTAAATGTACTCAGAACACTTATTAGTCTTTAGTTGGGCAAAATCATCTAACACAAAGGCTATTTTACAATAAAGCGTGGAATATCTCATGTAATTTATTGAATATTGCACTGAAAGTGAAAACGAATGGTTGTAAGTGTACTGATTGTTTACCCTCATGATTGTGTGGCTGGCTGGGAGCTGTGGCTGCTGCTGCCCAGTATCATGAGAGAGAGGATCACACCACATACCGCTAGCCCGGGAAAAGACCAAAAGTCAAAGTATCGTTTCTACTGAATGTAGAAATGTAGTATCACTTTTGTATCATTGTAAAGTCGAAAAATAGTAAGTCAAACCATTGTAAGCCAGGGACTGTCTATGATTAGAATTTATGGCAGAAATTGCTCAATGCCATACTAAATAGTGATAAAAGTACTTTGGGAAATTGAAAGGAGGTCCCTTTTTTTTTTTTTCATGATTATGGTCATTTATTAAGTGGAAGAGAAGGGAAGAGGTTTTTTTTTTTTTAAAAGGAGATGTATTTTTTTAAAGCTCCTTGGTGATTTTAACATGCAGCCAGGGTTAGAACTAATCTAAATAGAAGTGGCTAATCTTCTTTAATTTTCTTTTTTTTTAATGAAGGATGTTATGGGGGTGGTCAAGATTTTCTCCTGGCCTTTGGAAGAATGCACAGATCTTGTCTGTAATGAGGTCTGTTCCCCATGCTGTGACCTGAATATGCATTTTCCCTTTCTCAGCCTCAGGTTTGCCATCTTTCACATACAGGGTTTTTATTGCCTTCTCATTACCCTTAAGTGACAATAAAATGAGACCCTACGTTTTATCAACTTCACTCCAGCCTCCTTAAAGGAAGTCCTTTTTTCTTTTTCTTTTTTTTTTTTTTTGCGGTACGCGGGCCTCTCACTGTTGTGGCCTCTCCCGTTGCAGAGCACAGGCTCTGGATGCGCAGGCTCAGTGGCCATGGCTCATGGGCCCAGCGGCTCTGCGGCATGTGGGATCTTCCCGGACCAGGGCACGAACTCGTGTCCCCTGCATCGGCAGGCGGACTCTCAGACACTGCACCACCAGGGAAGCCCCGGCAGGTCCCTTTTAACTGTGAACTCAAAAGACTCTTCCTGAGGGAGTACTGAGTTTGAAGATTGGGCAGCTAAAAGCAAGGAGTCTTTTTCCAGATAAAAATGACTTGGGTGTAAGAAAGCATGGACCACTTAGAGAGAAAAACATAGTTCAGAGTGTTTGTGAAGGGATTAATTAATGTGAAGGGAAATTAGTGTAGGAAAGGTACTTGGAAGTACTGTTTCGGGAAGTCTTGGTTAAGAAATTTGAACTTTATTTTGTAGAAAATTAGTAGTATTAAGTTTTTGAGGAAAGTATGACAGTTTATTAGATGAATTAGAGAGAGAAGAGTTAATATGGAAGTCCATTTAGCATATTATTGCTCTAGTATAAGCTAGCACTCAACACATTTTTTTTTTTCTGTACAGGCCAGATAGTAAATATTTTAGTCTTCGTGAGCCATATAGTCTGTATTGCAGCTACTCAACTGAGCCGCTGTAGCATGATTGCAGACATAGGCAGCAAAACAAATGGATGGACATGGCTATGTTCCAATAAAACCTTAGGGCTTTCAGGGGATATTCCGAACGGGTGGAAAGCTCTTCTTCATTCCTTCACCAGCTGCTTCATGTCACTCTGCTCTATATACTAATGTTCTGCTTAAAGACTTTAAAACAGGAGCACTCCTACTTGTAAAAAAAATGAAGACATCTGTTCTAGAGGACAGGCAAGGAGGGTCTGAACTAGGGCAATGAGACATGGAGAGGAAGAGCAGAGTGAAAAACAGTGTAGGAGTGGATTGACGGGAATAAAGAACACTGAAGGCAGTGTAGCTTTGAGAGGGGAAATTATTTCAATTTTGGATATGTTGAGTTTGATGTGAAAGGCAAATGAGATAATGTAGGAAAGAGAGCTTCACAAACTGTGAAGTGTTATAGAAATGGAAGTGTTATTTTAAGAGGAAATGGCTGAGACCATTTTATGACTCAACATAAACCCATCAACACTCCTGCAAAAACAATGAAAGTGCATGAACTATGTATTGTGGGACACCCTATCCTGTTTCTAGGTCAACACCTCAGCATTATGAGACCTTTTCAATCATTGTAATTTCCTTTGAAATGAAGGGCAGCTGTTCCTATAGTTTGATATAGGTGAATACGATCTTTAACTGGGTGACGCTGAGCTCAGAAGCAAGGGGCAGAACTTGATAGGTACTCCTCAGATAGGTCTTCTTTTTAGGATTTTGTTGCAGGGTTTTTTCAAAACCTGACCTTTCTAGAAACAGATACAATTACTGAGTCATACCATAATCATCAAGTCAAATGATTAATTATAAGTTAAAAACCATGTAGCTTTAAAATTAAGTTTTACACTCAGAGGAATTCATCCTGGCAGGAACTACCATATGAATTTACAAGACTTCTAGAATTGTTCTTTCCTTCTTATCTTGCCTTCACTTAGATTCTGTAATTGTATCAGTGCCAGCTGAAGAGTAAAGATTGAAGTCATTAAATTCAAAGTGGACATGGACTTCCCTGGAGGTCCAGTAGTTAACACTCTGCACTTCCAATGCAGGGAACGTGGGTTCAATCTCTGATTGGGGAACTAAGATCCCACATGCTGTGCAGCATGGCTAAAGTACTTTAAAAAAAAGTGGACATGGGAAGATTAATTCACTGACATGATCCACGTTGACTCTATCATCCTGGTTCCCTGAAAGAAAGGAAGCAATGCACACACGCTAAATATCATTAGAACAAGCAAGCACATGACATAAAGAACTCATGGTACCTTTTTATTGCCAGGCAGAGAAGCATGACCCACAGGAAGAGTAGCGTTGCATAGGGATTATGAGCATGGCCTCTGGAGCCAAGGGGCCTGAGCTTCAGTCTTGCTCAATTATTTCCTAACAGGGTAACTGTTGAACAACTTACTTGACTTCTTTGTGCCTCAGATCCCTCAATTGTAAAGTGAGAGAATAATGATATCTATCCTTTCAGGTAGTTATGAAGGTAATATTTTAACACATGTGAAGAGCTCCATTAGGTTTAGCTGTTACTATGAGTTACTGAGAGCAACAGAGCAGTATAAACCTAAAGCCCAAGATTGAAATGAAAGAGCATGGCCAAGACCCCTAAACTTGGTTTTTGTGGCAGGGACAGGGTGGAAGACATGTCCAGATTAAGACATTGCAGTAAGTGTGAGGAACACTGAAATCAGAGCCAGGAAAATGCAAAAGCCAAAGTTGATGACAGAAGGAAGGAGACACCTTAAGGAAGATACAAAGTATAGAGTGGGTCCAGAGTACAGAACGGTTCAAGCCAGTACTTTTCTGAAGGCCCAGCTCTCTTCTCTCTCAGAGATCCCTCATCTCTCATGGAGTCAGAGTTTTAAGGTCAGCTTCTGAAATCATCTTGGTTTTCTTCTGTTAGCTGGATTTTAGTGTGCTATCTATGCATAAAGAAGAAGTAAAACAAGACTTTGAGGAGAAAAAGAACTTAGATATTCAATCTAACATTTTTTTTTTTTTGCCAGCCAAAGATAGACAGAACCCAGATCTCCTGCCAGGTGTCATCATTTCTCATTGTAATGGATGTTGTTGTTGTCATTTTTCATCAGAAGTTCCCAAAGCTCTTCTTGTATAATGAAAATATAATTCACAAGCATCATAAAACTTATGGGGTCTGACAATTTAAAAAATTAAACGGTTTTATAACAGAGATTATAGAGGCAGCCGCATGTAAAAAGGGTGACACACCTCAAATTAGCTACCAAGGGAGGTTGCAGGCCCACTTAAGTGATGCCACCACTGCTACAAATGCCCCAAGCCAATTAATATTGAGAACCTACTAGGAGCTCAACATTGTGCAAAAGCAGCAGGAAGCACTTAAAGAATTTACAGGTTTGTTCAAACAATGCAACCGAAAAACATAAATCAAAGTGGTATATTGTCTAAATTGGCAGAGATTACAATTGTGGGAAGGAAAATTGACTTTTAACTGGAATATTCAGGGTAGGCTTATGGAAGGAGAAGGTCTTAAGCTGGGCTTTAATGAATCTGTCAGTGCTTTGGAAGTTGGTGGGTTGGGTGGGGAGCACCAAAGTTCAGGTATGTGTGACATGCTCAAGTCTCCATTCTGTTTCCATTCCCTCTTTTCAGTGTCCTATCTTGTTATTCCATCATCTACTTCCCAGGATCCAAATCAATATGCTGCTTCCTGGCTATCTCACCTACTTCTCTACCCCAGTGTGGAATCATCCCTGGGAATTTCCTATGCTTGGAAACCATCATCAAAATTTTCCTGGTGTTTGGAAACTTGCTTTACTCTTAAGATGCAAATGATGAGGGACCAACACCAGGTCAGTGTAGAGGTTATTGTAGTGGGAGTGGGGGCCTCATAACACACAACATATGCTACACCAGACTCAGCATATTTGCAAGACTCACTTCATATTTGTGAGGATATCCTGCTTTTGTCTCCCTCCTGCTCTCCTAGCATCCATGATTATCTCTATTTTTGAGTGTTTGACATTTTGCTGAAATTAATGGTTTAATGACTATCTCCACTACCAGAACACAAGCTCTTCAGTGTTAGGGATGGGATTTTATTCATCTCTTTGGTGTGAGCCTCCACCATTCCTTATCTAGACAATTTCCGTAGTTTCCTATGCAACCTCTTGACCCCCTAAAGTCTATTTCCCATAAAACAGCTAGAGAACCTTGAAATGTAAGTCACAAAACAGACGTGCTAGGCCCTCTGATTATAGGTGAAATAAACTTCAGCCCCCTTACCAGGGTTCCTATTAAATTCCTTAACCTTATGCTATTCCTGCTTCTACTCACTACATTCTAGCCATTGTGGTTCTTCTATGCATCAAATTTTTCTACACAACGTTGTAAATCAACTATACTTCAATTAAAAAAAAATTCTGGCCTCAGGACCTGTGCACAGGCTTCCTTCTCCCTGGGAGGCCCCATTATTTGCATAGCTAACACCTTTTCCAGCTTTTAAGTCTTAGTTTAAATCTTACCTCCTTAGAGAAGCTTGGCTTCTTCATCTAATATAAAGTAGGACTACTTACACTGTTATTTCTTAAGTTATCCCTGGTTCGGTTTTTTTTTTTCTTAAAAACACTTATTACAATTTATAATTGTTTTATTGATGTGCTATATACTTGATTTTTGTTGTCCATCTGCCTGCCAGAATGTAGGATCAAAGAGCACAAGGTCTGGTTCTATCCCTAGTGCCTAGCAGAGTACCTACCACACAGAGAGTGTCAGTATGTATTTGTTAGATTAATTTCTCCAGAGTGAGCACCTTTTCAGGCATATAGAAGATGCTCAACGTAAATGTTTACATAAACCTTACTAGCAAATGTAACACAGTCAGGTTTAAGGAGAAGTTAAATAGAGGTCAGGTTCAAGCACTCTACTGGGAGAGTACAAAAGAGGTAGTGATCGATTAACATTGGGGGCAGAATTTGATAGGCAGGGAATTGTGAGGGCATTCCAGGTTGATGGCATTGTGTCAGCCTAGGCACAGAGTAGGGAAAATACACAGGTATATGGGGGAATACTCAGTGGTCTTGGAGGACTGCAGGATAGAATATGATAAAGAATAAAGTGGAAGTCAAAGTGTGAATATACTGGGGTGTCATGATAAAGAGTTTAAATTTTCATTTGAGGGCAAATGGGAGTCCAAGGTTGATTTTTAAAGAGATAAATAATGATCATGATGCTAATCAATATAAAATTGTGTAATATATTCCATATAATAAAAGTTATAAGTTTTGAGTTTCCCAAGTGTTCCTGATAACTTTGGCATACACTGTCATATAATCTTAACAACATTCATTCAACAAATACTGTTGAGCACCTGTCATTAGATAATTTACTATTATCCCGTTTTTCACATTAAGGAGCTGGAAGTCACAAAGATTATCCCAAATTTCAGGCCCACTCCAGTACGTGGAGGAGCTAGAGTTAAAATCCAAGTCTGCCTGACTATAAAGTTCAAGCACCTGCCATGACATCATGTCATCTCTTTCTACTGGCATGAGGTAAGTGAACTCTTATGAAACTACTCTTTCTATCTTGGGCTAAGTTCTGTTAAGAAAGATTTAATCTCTGAGGCAGAGATATTTTTGTTCTTCCCTTACTTCTGGGGAAAAAAAGATTTTCCCCTCCAGTTAATTAAGTGTCAAGTGTCAGGGTGAGAGGCTCTGATTTACCGCATGTGCTTACAAAGCTGGATGTAGAGAGCAGGACACATTTCCCAAACATAAGACAAACTTGGGAAAGTCCCTGTTCATCTTCCTGGTATACAGCATCCTCCAGCTGGGTATGTTTACTTTTTAGCTTGAAAAATCAATAACTGTGAACTCTCAATGATATCCAGGCCATTGTAGTTTACAATATGGGGGAAGGAGGCTTCTAACAGCTGAGAGGAAATTGTAGATGGTGTGAATGACACCTCAGGCTGAGCCCAGGCCCACATCCGCCCTAGTGGAAGAGGTGCCCCTTTCTAAAACCTGGTGGAAGCAAAGAATCGGACGCCTGCCACAGCAGCTTATCCTTGTACTAGATTCCCTCAGAACTTGAGCAATGCTTTCCTTTGTTCTCCCTGAGCTAAAGGTGAGGAAATTAGAAACTTACCTGGAGACCACACACAGCTTATATTCTGCTGTGGCTTACTCTCCCCCAGTAGGAAACAGCACTTCTTTATCCTTTTTGTCAACAATACCTTCCAGATGTTCAGCATTTTACAGTTTAAGGGACACTTTTATATGTATTACCTCATGTGATTCTTGCAACTATCTTGTGCAGTATTATTTTTTATGATCATCATCTTTCACTTGGACTATTGCAATAGTCTTCAAACTTTTTGCCAGTTTCTCTCATGTCCAATCTGTTTCCCTGCAGTGTTGCCCAAGTGCTACTTCTAGAACATTAATATTATCTGCTTATATACGTTGGCTAGCCCCCCAACCACTACAGGGTAAAATCTGGTCTTCAATGTGACATGAAACACCCTTTGGTCTCAGAGTACTCATCTATCTTCATTGCACTCTCCCTCTCCCCCAAAGCTATAATCACACTAGACATCTCTATGGTCTCCAAAATATATGCTTTCTTTCAACCTTTATGGTCATGGCAACATAGAGGTCAATGGTATAGGGGTTAATAATAAAACTGCTGGACAGTCTGAGCTGAACACCTGTCACCACCACTTAGATATGTAACCTCAGGTAAGTTACTTAAACTCTCTATGTCTCAACTGTAAAATGGGGTTCATTGCAGGAATTTATTTCAGGCTGAATTATGAAAAATAACTGAGTTATTAACTAACATAAAGTGCTTAAAATGGTGCGCTGCACTATTAGTGCCCAATAAAATAAAAGCTGTTATTATTTGCCCTCTATTGTAATGCTCTTCTCTTCTTTATACATCTGCTAAGTCTCTATTCATCCTTTAACAGACTCTTTTGTGAAAACCACTCCAAATTTCAGAGCTTGTGCTTATTCTGCATTCTCTGTTCTTTCCTCGAATTTTATATAAACAAGTTTATAATAATGGCACTCAACATAGTGTTTTCCAGTTATTTAAAGATCCTCCCCATGAGAGTGTGAGTTCCTAAAAGGTACAGACCATTTCTGATTTATGTTCAGGTCACTAAGACCTAGCAGAATGTCCAGCACAAAGATTCTAGAAAATATTTGTGAAGTAAATATCCATTTTGCAATGTAGAAACTCATGAGCTAGGATCCAAACTGCTAATTCTGCTAACTGGTCAACCTGCTTCCATGCTCCCACTCAATCCATACTTCCAGATAGCCAGAATGATCATATCATGCCCATCACCTGCTTCAATCCCTTCAGTAGATTTCCATGGTATGTTGATAAGGTCCAGCCTCCAGACCATGGCTTACAAATCTTTGCAAGACCTGGCCTCTACTTCCCCATCTCTACTTCATGCTATTCTCTCCTTGTTCTCAATTCTCTGTCCATGCTGGCCCCTGTTTGCCCTTTCCCAATTATATAAAGAACATTTTCATTTGCTCTTACCTGTATTTGGTATATATTTTCTAGGCTTCTCTCATTTCTCATTCTTTCTGATCTATCAAATCTCATTTCAGGTATCATCTGTTCAAGGAGACCTTTCCTGGCCACCTTGGCTAAATGAGCCCTTTGCTATCCAGTTTCTTTCCTATCACTTGCCTATTTTCTTTATGACATGGGTGAATCTAGAATTACTTATTTACTTCCCGACTCTTTCTACTGGGATGAAAACTCCATTAGGGTGTGGACCCTGTTTTCTTATTCACCATTGTAACAGCGATTCTTCAAACAGTACCTGTCACAGAGTAGGAGCTCAAAAGATATGTCTTAAATAAATGAGTAAATAAAAATTAAATCATTTTAGAATAAAGCTCTTCCACATCACCAGAATCATCCAGAAGTGACAAGTCATAGAATAATAGAATTTAATGCTTTGTGTATGTCGGAAAAAGAGGGCAGAAAATTGTCAAGGTATCATGATGTACCAGTCCTCGCCTCCCAAATGAAAAATAAGTTAACTTATGAAAAGCTTTTCCAAACACTCTTTAAAATATTAAAACTCCTAAGAAAGAGAGAAATCATAAAGAAGTGAATAAATACAAAATGCTCTCACAGATTAATGGACTAGTCATAAAATTAAAAAGACCTAGTTTTAATGGAAAACCAGAGCCGTGAGGTTTGCGGCAACTCCTGCAGTTATGGAGCAAGAGAAAATTGGGCAGGGTGAGTTTTCCTTGAATGAAGAGTATAAAAGTAATATTACATTTTGTTATCTACTGTGTATAATGTAAACAAAAAAATATTTGTGTAGCACTTTACAATTTAGAAATACCTCTGTTTACATAGTTTATCTCATTAGATAAGACAATTGAGTGATAGGTTAGCAGTAGAAAAGCCACATAATCTAGCATCAAGAAACCAGCTCTATTAGTAAAAAGGCAAGTCACCTTCCCTCTCTGTTTCCTTTTTGATAAAATTAAGATGTTAGTCTAGATTGTCTTAAATCCCATTCAGCTCATCTGTTGAAGCTGTTTATATTTAACTCATGACAAACCAGGCTTCTCTTTGATCTAGGTCCAAGATATCAAGTTCCCATCAGGTCTTCATTCATGTTCCCAAAATCAGATTATTTAAGTGATCACTATCTTGGATGCCCAGGTAAGCAAAGAAGGCCCTGGTCCACCTTTGGGTGACCATTTTTCCTTTTTAATTAGTCCCTCCTCTTTGATGCCATTTCTGACTTGTTTATCTCCCTGGGTCTACCTTCCTTGGCCTCTTGCATTTTGCACTGGGCGGTAGTCCCTTCCACAACACCACTGAGGATGGCTGCCAACTTCCCAAAGAAATTCATTTGTTCTATGTTATACCTCAAAGAAAAGTTGCCCAGTAGCTAATCTAATACATTTTTTTTCTATCTTCATGGGAGAAGACCAGAGTTTTTTCCTGTAATTTAAATGCATCTTCTGGAGATTATGGTCTCACCACGCTTTTAGATTTCTCGGCCATCTCCTTGTTCTGCTAGCCATAGACAGGGGCTAGCAGTGAGGGATGTTCAGGGTCATGTATGTGGTAAGGGCCTTGTTCTTTACCACTTTCCCTTCTATATTCTTGGGTGCCTTTGCATCTCACTGGAACCCATCTATTTTTCATCTTCTTCACCTAAACACTTAGATGCCTCAACTTCTTATAATAGAAGTACAGTTCCCTGTATTTTATAATCAGGAACCTTTCTGCTTTCAAAATGAAAGCTGTTCAGTTCTGACATAGCAATTAATTTTCTCCTTCCACTCATAGCCTTCCTAGACAGAGAAGATGCCTCTGTAACTTTGACATGAGTATTTGAGCTACGACTACAAGATGTGAAACACCTGCATGATTCTTTGAAGTATTCAATCCATCATATTGTGTACCAAAAATACTAATTGTCCAGGTTGGTTCAGAAGCACCTGCAGGGTTAGATATTCTTATGTTCACTGTGACCCTGGTAACATGCAAAGCAAACTACATATGTTTCTTTTCTCCCTGTCTCACTGTTTCTCAATATTTTGAAATACTAGTTTGGATACCTAGAATTGCATAAGACATAGTAAGATATAAATCCACTTACAAATAAGAACAGGTGTCTATATTTGTTCATTTGTTCCCTCCTCTTGTCTTCCGGCTGCTGTTTTGAAGCATTTTGCTGGAGGCAGGCATGTACCAAAGAGACTGTCAATGCTTGGATGAGTCCTGTTCTTAGTAAGGGTTCTAGAAAAGTATTCCACAGTTAGGCTGATTACAGATGTAGCTAATCTATTTTCCCTCAGCTAGTTTTCTGTGCTGCCAGGTGTATAACTGTCTGTCTTCCAGCTATTCCTCCTGCACATCCCTGTGTGAATATGGCAACAGAGAAAGCAACTTCTGCAAATCCCTGCCTGAAAACGATGGATCCTGCCCACTCCCTTTTGGAAACAGTGAGGATCAGATTTTAGACCATGTACGAAATAATATTTCTAATCCAAATGAGGAAGTGCATTGAGAATCAGCCCCAAAGTAAGCCCATGAACTCCTGCTAGCCCCTTTCCTTCCAGGAGGCAAGTTCCCTTGACATTGTTTTTACAGACAATGAATAAACCCCATGTTTTGTAGCATTGTAAACTTATCTTTTCCTTTTCTGGACATTCAAAACCTCAGACATCCGTAGAGCACTGAGCAAGTTTATATTTTCTGTATGTCTACTTTGCAGGAGGAATTTTCTGCCTGTTCACTTTGCATTGTTGCGTCAGCCCTTTCTTCCTTTTCTCTTCCAGAGGCTGGAGAGACAGAAGGAGGATGAGAGGAGATGGTATTACAGAGCTGCCATCTGATTGGCTGGACGGTCTTAGCTGGGCTATAAATGAGACCCCTACAGGCTTGGGAGGGAGAAGCTCAGAGGATTCTGACAGTATCTTTACCGGAGAAAAGGCAAAGTGCGCTCAGAACAGCAGCCACAGCTCTTCCTGCTGCATTTCTTTCCTAACGTGAATCCCACACTACACAAGATGTGCAAAGGACTTGCAGGTCTGCCGGCTTCTTGCTTGAGGAGGTAAGATTATTTTCAGCCACTAAACCAGATAGTGTTAAACTTTCAGATAGACTTTTTAAGTTATTTGCATATCCTACTTACTAACCTGGTTCTTTGGAATTAGAAACAACGTGGTGAGGAGAGCATCAGCCTCCTAGCTTTCCTTCAAGACTAGCTAGAAATTGTGACTTGGGAAGTGTTCACTCCAAATTTTGGCATCCCATATGTTGCTTTCTATGACCTTGGTCTTGAGGACTGTTCTGATTCTCTGACCAAGCTAGTTCTAATTAAGAAGTGATATGAGGTTTTTGGACTATATACAATGGTCTGTAATGTCTCTACCTGTATTACTGTTATTTGAATATCACTGGGGTACGTAGAATCATGGATCTGGGCTTTCTGATTGTATACTAGATCTCGTTTTGGGGAGGATACCTCAGAATGAAGTTTGGCTACATCACCAGAAAGGCACTATGCTGTCTGTGTGATGCTGCAGTATCTTTCACTCTGTGTCCTTATAAGCAAATGCTACAATAAAATAAGAGTTTCAAAACTAGATCTCCCTTATCTCTCTGCCCCTACCTCTAGTTCTTAAAATGCCATATGTGATTGGTGGTTGAGAAGTATTGATCATAACAAATCAGCTAAGGGCTCTGTGGAAGATCTCATCTTAAAGACATTGTTTTGTCAATGTACTGTCTCTTGATTAAAAAAAAAAAAAAGCTTAAAGATATGCAGTTACTCATATGTCTTCACTGTTTTAAAAAAGATATAAATAAATGCTTTCATAGAATGCTCATATATTAGCTGAAAAAATACAAAACTAGTGCGTATTACATTACTTAATCTTATAAAGTAAAAAGTCAATTTGTACATGTACCACCCCCTCTCTTGTTCCTCTGCAAATCTTAAATTTGTGGGTGAAGTCACCTTAAATTTCAATTCAGAATTATCTCAGAAAGCACAGTCTTTTGTGTAATCCTAAGGAGTTTACTTCCTGTCATTCAGGAGTATGAAAAAATAATCTGTTCTTTTTTTCATTCTTTCATGGCTACTTTAAAATGAATCAGGAGGGTTTGGCAGAGAGTACTTATGAAAACAGTGGCTCTGACCTCCACCATTAATTTCCTTAACTGAATGGAGCAAATCAATCCAAGCTTCAGTTAACTCATCTAGAAAATTAATCATACAAAATACAGGAGTGTCAGGAGAAGGTTATGCTCTGGTAAATATTTTAGGAGACAGGTGAGTAATTGCTCTAGAGCTTTGCCTTCCAGGAGCTAAGAGGCTAACCTGGGGAGGTAAACTCTATATCAGCAGGGTCAACTGCTCTTCCCTTTCCTCACTGGTGAACTGTGAATCATCTTGTCCAAAACCTTCATTCTCACATTGGTGCCTGAGGCTCCAGAGGGAACGTGAAATGCTCAAGGTCACGTAGGTGGTGGGTGGCAGAGTGCAGATCAAATCCAGGTTTCTTACTTCAGAGGTCAGTGGAGTCATCTTGGTTTTTATTTCTGTGGTTGTATTGTGTTATTAGGACAAGTGTAATGTACTTGCTAAGAGTACTTTCAAGTCTTCATGAAAAGATTCTATGTTGGTCAATAACTGTCAGATCTCAGCTGGACCTGGCATATGGAAACATGAGATGATTTCTATTTTGACCCAATCACAATATACTTACATTATCACCTTAGAATCACTGCAGGCTTCATGATTAGATCTTGCTATCATTAAGGAAGATTTTGTATCCCGTGACCACTTGGGGAAACAGAGGAGGGAGGACAGTCTTGTGAGGGAAAGAAGATACTGTTTTAGGGGCAGCACAATAATAAAATGGATTTTAAACTTTCTGGAGAAATGCACATAGATAAGGCATTATTATATCAGTAGCCATCCTAAAATGTCCTTTTATCCTTGTGGCTTCATTTTCCTCCCTCTAAACAGGAACAACTCATCATTCATTTAGTCTTTCATTTCCTTCAAAACAACATTTCTCCTTTAAGACTGTATCTCAGCTTTTATAAGAAAAGAGATCCAAGCAAAAGAGTAAATAACAAAAAGTGAGGTGGTTGAGCTCAAAGCTTATTAAAAGGTTCTCCTTTTTGAGTGAGTCACGTGCCCTGCCGTACCCTAGCTACCTATTAAACAGTGACCATAAGCTGGAGGCTCGGCTCCAATTAAACAATCAGGAGCTTCAGTGATGACTCTTGCTTTCTTCTCCTTATTATTGTTTTTAAGCCTCAAATGTCCTTTATAGTGTAAATATCCTTATAGTGTAGATGCTAAAAAGGAAAGTAGTAGCAATAGCAGGAAAGCTTGCTTTCCTTAGAAGCAAACCTGCAGGAGCTCAGGTTTCAGCCTGAACATTTGTGTTTACCCCCTCATTTTCCACTCCTCTCTGCTGGAGTGGCACACCTCCATAATGTGACTTGCTCAGCACATCCAGGCTGGAATTGAACAAACCTTTACTTCCTCAGGTTCTTCTCCATTGCTCTGCTAGCAGTGAGGCAGATGGAAGGAACAACTACCCTCCAGAAGGTGGCGCACAACAAGCAAGTGCTATATTTCACGGTTCACTGCTTGCTCTCCAATACCTAAAACTTACTCAGAGAATAGTCAAGTTTCGGATGTGTTTCTGCTGAAGATACCTAAGTGTTCCTTTGGTCAAAATGACAGGTTTACAGAAGAGCCTCCTCAGGTAGACTGAAGGGTCAGAATTCCAGTTACTGGTGAAGGAGGCTGTGCTCCAGGTTTTGCAGTAAGTCATAGGCAGAAGCAGAAGCGGAATCTCATTTTCCTGAGAGTTCATGCCAGCTTCAACTCCTATATCCTAAATAAACTACCCCTGCCCCTTTACTAGTGATGAGCCCTTTGAACTGTACCATTAGGGTATCTTCTAAAGAGAGCTGAGTATCATTTTTTTTCTTTTTCTTTTCTTTTTTTTTTTTGCCCTCTTCTGTGCAGTGCAAAAGATATGAAACATCGGCTCGGTTTCTTGCTGCAGAAGTCTGATTCCTGTGAACATAATTCTTCCCACAGCAAGAGGGACAAAGTGGTGATTTGTCAGAGGTAAGAGAAAAGGCCTTGGCAAAGAGCCACTGCGTATTAACTATCTGATGACAGGGATGTTCTGTAAGGAGAAAAGGAAGTTATGTCCCTAGTTAACCTAGATTTGGATCATCATGGCCTCCATTTCCATGGAGATCATGTTTGTATTTGAAATTTCCATACATCTAGTGGAAAGACAGCCCTGTGCAACGACAGGTCTCAGCGTAATGATGGAAAATAAAATCTCTGGATTTTATTCAGGATCTTAAATGTTTTGCCCCCATTTTGTATCCTCGCATTCAGGTTATTCTTCCTCTGTAATGTCTCTAGGGTGAGCCAAGAGGAAGTCAAAAAGTGGGCTGAATCACTGGAAAACCTGATTAGTCATGAATGTAAGTATGACAGCTTCTCCCCCAACCTCCACTCCCTGGGATGAAGATAAAGCACACTGGATAGACAAGTTATCTCATATTATGCCTGATCTCATAGGAATTACAGAAAGCCTTGGATTTCTTCTGCATTTCAGACTCAAGAAAATCAGCCTGCTTAAAATTTTACCATATCCTAGAGCTTTGTGATATACAATAGAAAGCTCATACACAATCCAGGTAGAAAACCATCTCTTTCATCACATAGGAAAAGGGTAGAGGAAAACCCCCAAATATTGAGATTTCTTGCAGAATCGACCTCAGTCTCTCTTTCCCAAACTCACTTTGGCAATTGAGGGCAGCATAGGCATTTCAGAAACATAACACTTTCTTGAAAGAAACTTCAAACATCTGACCTCCAGTGACCTCCCAAAAGGAGGAAATAGGGCACTGTTTGAACGGATGCCTTGTTCCCTCAAGCACCCCAGCTTTATCTGCAATAGAGTGCCCACCAGGGCAGTCACTGTGATGACAACTGTAGTTCTTTCTCCTCTGTCACAGGTGGACTGGCCGCTTTCAAAGCTTTCTTGAAGTCTGAATACAGTGAGGAGAACATTGACTTCTGGGTCAGCTGTGAAGAGTACAAGAAAATCAAATCACCCTCTAAACTAAGTCCCAAGGCCAAAAAGATCTATAATGAATTCATCTCAGTCCAGGCAACCAAAGAGGTAGGTCTGCATAGCAAAGAACTGTCTGCATCCTAGTGAAATTTTCTAGACATTCAACGGCATGGATCCTTAGACGATGTGAGTTAAAGGTACAACAGTGAAGCAGGTTATTACAATCTTGACAACCCCAAATAAAGAAGTTAAGTAAAAAGCTCTTTCATCCAGATGATCTCCCATCATGAATTTCTTTGGAGGAATATCCCAAGTATGTGAGAAATCATTGAAGTTATTGCCCTACCCACCCTGAAGCAGATGAACATTTTATGTTCTCTCACATGTGCCAGGGTCGAGCCGAATGTCCTTTTTTTTCACTTCTGGGGTATAGAGAGTGCACACAGTACAAAGCATGCAGCCTCCCATCCTTATGGGGTAAAATGTCTAATGAAGCCTTGGACTCTGCCCCTTAGGTAAACCTGGACTCTTGCACCAGGGAGGAGACAAGTCGTAACATGCTGGAGCCTACGATAACCTGCTTTGATGAGGCTCAGAAGAAGATTTTCAACCTGATGGAAAAGGATTCATACCGCCGCTTCCTCAAGTCCCGATTCTATCTTGATTTGGCCAACCTTTCCACCTGTGGGTCAGAGAAGCAGAAAGGAGCCAAGAGTTCTACAGACTGTCCTTCCCTGGTGCCCCAGTGTGCCTAATTCTTGCTCAGTGGTGGAGGCTGAAATGCCAAGACTCTACACCTGGAAAACATGAGGCCAAATATTGATCTGTATTAAGCATCAGTGCTTTCTTCACATTGTAGCCTAGTGTTCATGCTGCTGGCTATGTGTGAGTCACTCCCATACAAAAACTAGATTTTGTTTTGGTGTTTTGGTGTTCATCAGGGCAGGACCTCATTCCAGTCCAGTTTTCCCAAATTTCTTTTAGGGTGCCATGTGAGCAAGTATCCAAATAATGGCCTTGTGGGTCTGGATTTTCTCTCCTGCCAACAGTGTGACCTCAGTTTGGTTGGTTGGTGGTTGGGACACTTCATGTGACATCCACAGGCACATGTGTTCTGTTAACCAGCATTTTCTCCAAACTCGAGATGTTTAGATGAGGTTGATCTATTTTATGTACATATGAGTGTGCATGTGTGTGTGTTTGCGTGTGTGTATATACACATGTATATATGTACATACACACATTCTGTATATATGTATGTATATATACATACATATATATTTTTGCAAGAATGGCAGGAAAGACCCTAGGTGCTCATAACTAGAGTGTGTGTACATACATACATGCGTGTTCTTATCCCCAGTCTTTCACTCTGCAACTGAACAGGGCAAACTAAACCAGCTGCCCTGCAGGCTAAGAAAGGAATGCTAACCTGTGGAAAGTTGATTCTGTAAAACTCCATGAGTTTTGCTGGAGAAACATCCCAGGGATTTCATGCTTAGTTTAACCACTGACAGCCTCCAAGTTGGACAGTATTCTAAGGAGCAAACATAAAGAATCTTATGCCTGCCTGACACAGGGCTGTCTTTAGCTGGTTATCACTAATGGCACTTTTGAGTCCCCAAGCTGCTGGCCTCCCCTTCCTTGCTTGGGTACTTGGTGCATAATAGTGGCAGCCGGATTGGTATGGAGTTGGAGATGAGGTGCTTGAACAGAATGAAGAAACTTAGGTAGGGCCTCGCCAGCTCTACCTACAATAAGATGCTTGCTGAGTAAGGGCACAGGATTTAAAGGTTAATATTCTTATCCTCTACTCTTTTTTCCTCTCTTGATTAAGGTGCTCTTCTCATTTTGTTTTTCCCTGAGAACTTTAGCCATCAGATGAGGCTCCTTCTTTCACTGTGGTTGTTTGTTTCCCCATAATGGCTCTAGGCTATTTGCGTATTCCTTATAAACCAGCATCAGGGGAGAGATTCTATTTTATAAGGGGGGAACGTGTTTTCACAAACTGAAGAGCCCTCATAAGTTTCTCTTTTGAAGGTAGAATCTGGTTCATTCCATCCCAAACATCATGACTAACAGAGACTGAAGGCATTTCTTTCTAGGCTCTGAGATGAAATGAGAGAGAAAAGAAAAAAAAAAAAGGAAAAAGGGATACCAATATTTAGAACTACTGTTTAGAACTTTTCTCAAGGCACATGAAATACTTGAAAATGTCTCCTTTATGTTATTTATGATGTTTTGTACAATGTTTTTATTACTGTATCATTTTATAAATGGAGGTGCAGGATATCACCTGAATTATTAATGAATGGCCAGGAAGTAATTTTCTTCTCATTCTTTTAAAACTACTGCCTTTGGAGTGCACACACATGCATACCTGAACACTGAAAGGATTTTTCCAGTATAAATTACATGCATGGGCACCTTTGTGGCTTTTAAGCCAATAGACGTAATAGGCTGCAAAACGAAGACACCGGAGTGTGTGTGTATGCAAATCTCATTGTATTAAATGTATAGGTTTCCTCAGTTGTACACTTTTTGTCTCTCTGGCAGTCTTGCTTTCAATGTCCTCAGAGTTCCTCATCAGCGCCCCTTTCTATTATATGCGGTTCCACACTTTGTCTCTAGTTAACTCCAGGATCCAAACGTGGTAACTCTATTGGTCTTGCCCTATTAGAACTGTTATGACTTTCAGATTGTATCTGTACTCACAGACTGCTGTCTCACCAATAGGTCTGGAAAGTCATTCTGAATGATAAGTAAATTATTTTATGTAATACTTTTCTCAAGTGTGTTTTTCCATTGTATTTCCCCCTTATTTCATCACTATTTGGCATGCTGAGCTTACCTGCTTGTGGTCCATGGACAGAATACTCCTTCCATATGCATGCCTATTTTTATCATCATGTGCTTTAAAGGCCTCAGAGCAGATGCTTCCAGTGAAACACACGCATCTTAATAATAAGGGTCAATAAATGCTTCATAAAAAACTATCTGCTTGTAAACACATTAATCATCCACAGAGACATGTTATGAGAAATAGCAGGGTGTGGAGTGATTATAGAAAATGACTCAGACCCAGTTTTTATCTCTCCCATGCCAGCTCTGGGAAAGAAATCAGAGAAAGAATATTGTATATTCTTTGGTTCCTGCCACTGACCTGCCTGCATTTAGTCACAGAACCAAGGCAGTCTTCGGAGACTTTACTGAACAGATTTGGTGGGTTACTGGCAGGTCCTTAGTAAGTTTTCAAGGGATAGGGTTCACCTTCCAGAGCAGTGCTTCCTCTACTTCCAATTACCTGCCTGACTGAGAGAAGATGGGAACAGTAGGAGACTGAGGAGGAGGAAGGGAGATACAGATGGCTGAGAGACGTATCCCTGCTAAAGCTTCTCAGACTCCTTTTTCCTTTTACAAATTCTTTTCCCTAGATAAGATGTCATAGAACATTCACATTCACAGTCATGGGTACTATGTCTATTATGTCATGAGACGCCCACTTCTGTCATGTTTACAAGGTGTTAGGAACAGAGTGTCTTAAACTATTTTGAGGAACAGATCCTCTTAAGGATCTGATGAAAACTGTGGACAATTTCCTGAGAAAAATACAAAGAAATCCAAATTCTTCACAAATATTTAAAAGAAACTCTTACAACTCCACCTCAAAATGCACAAAACTATCATCTCTCTCACACACTATACGTGTGTCAGACTCTCACAGAGAGTGTGCTGTTGCAGCTCATACAACTCAACATCCAAAAAACAGACAACCCAGTTAAATAATGGGCAGAGGATCTGAATAGACATTTTTCCAAAGAAGACATACAGATGGCCAACAGACACATGAAAAGATGCTCAACATCACTCATGATCATGGAGATGCAAATCAAAACCATGAGATATCACCTCTCACCTGTCAAAATGGCTATTAACAAAAATAACAAATAACAAGTGCTAGTGAGGATTTGGAGAAAAGGAACCCTCGTGCACTGTTGGTGGGAATGCAAATTGGTGCAGCAAAATGGAAAAGAGTATGGAGGTTCCTCAAATAATTAAAAATAGAATTATCATACAATCCAGCAATTCCACTTCCGGGTATTTTTCTAAAGAAAAAAAACACATTAATTCAAAAATATGTATGAACCCCTATGTTCATTGTAGCATTATTACCAATAGCCAAATATGGAGGCAACCTAAGTGCCCATTAATAAATGGATGGATAAAGAAGATGTGGTATATAAATATAAAATGGAATGTTACTCAGCCATAAAAAAGAATGAAATCTTGGCATTTACAACAACATGGATGGACCTAGAAGGTACTACATTAAGTGAAATACGTCAGACAGAAAAATACAATTTCACTTATATATAGAATCTAAAAAACAAAACAAATGAACAAACCAGAACAAAACAGAAACAGAGCCATAGTTGCAGAGAACAAACAGGTGGTTGTCAGAGGAGAGGGTTGTGGGGAAATGAGTGAAATAGGTGAGGGAAATTAAGAGGTACCAACTTCCAGTTACAAAGTAAATGAGTAATAAGTCAGTCATGGGGATGAAATGTACAGCGTGGAGAATATAGTCTAGAATAACGTAACATTTTTGTATGGTGACAAAGGTGGTCAAAAGGTACAAACTTTCCTTTATAAGATAAATAAGTACCAGAGACATAATGTACAACATGATTAATATAAGAAACAACACTGCTGTATGTTACATATGAAAGTTGGTGAGAGTAAATCATGAGTTCTCATCACAAGAAAAAATTTTTTTTAAATTTTGTATCTATATAAGATGATGGATATTCACTAAACTTATTGTGGTAATTATTTCATGATGTATGTAAGTTAATCCTTATGCTGTACACCTCAAACTTAAAAAAGTGCTGTATGTCATTTATATCTCAATAAAACTGGAAGAAAAAAATACATGATCATATATGTATATGTATGTAAGTATCAGTAATTTCCATTGTTCACTTAAAAAATATCATGAACATTTTCCCAAGGGTATAACTATCTACCAATTATTTTCAATATAGCTTCATTACATTCCATAGTTTAAATGTACCATATTTGATTCAAGAAGTTTTTACTGACTTGTAATTGATAAAAATACATTTTTAACAATTAACTTACATTAACAATATATGTTATCAATAGTAGACATCCTTGTACTCTATCCTTATGTACTGGTATTTTCTGGGATGGATTCCCAGAAGAAGGATAGGATCACTGAGATAAAGAGTAAGTACATTTTAGGTGCTAAAAATTCACATTCTTATGAACAGTATAAAAGAATGTCAATTACCCCATATCCTTACTAGCTTTAGATAAGTCCTTTCAGGTTTACCAATCTGATGGGGTAAAGATGACATCTTAATGTTTTCACTTGTGTTATCCTGACCAGTCATGAAGTTGAGCATATTTACAAATTTTCACTGGCCATATCTCTATTTTGTCTACTGTTCATATCCTTTCCAAATTGTTTGGTTTTTCTTTTTATTAATATGCTAAAGCACTTTACATGAAAATTATATTCGTTTTCTGTCTACCATATTTTTGAAAATATTGTTTTGCTTCTGTTTATGGTGTCTTTTGCACATGAGAATGTTTTACTTTTTATAAAACAATCTGTCAATCTTTGTTTTATGGATAAAAGTTTCTTACCAAGATTACAAAGACCAATTCATCAGGGTATTTTACTAATATTCTTCTATGTTTTATCCTAATATTTTAAAATTAGATTGTTTTTAGTTTTATGTATGTTAATATATTTGGAACTTTTAAAAAAAATTATTGAAGTATAGTTGATTTACAATGTTGAGTTAGTTTCAGGTGTACAGCAAAGTGAATCAGTTGTACATACACTATATCCACTCTTTTTTAGATTTATATTTTCCATATAGGCCATTAAAGAGGCCTTAAAACTATGTGATGACCAGCTAAATTGTTCATCATCAAAACTGGTAGTTGTAATATGTATTGCTTTGCTTTTCTGATGTCTAGATGTTATGTAAAAATATGGCATGAGAAAAGAAAATACTGGGTTTTGTCCTTTTTGTAATATAGAAAAGAGGAAAATTTGAGTGAGATGACTAAGGAAGGGTTCACCTAGAAAAAGAGTCCAGTGTTTTAGAGTTTGTATGCAAAATGATAATAAGGGAGCTGGGGCCAGGGGCTTCTTAGTCACATCAGTGGAGGTAAACAATGCCTGGAGAAAGAACTGGGTTTCCAAAAGAAACCTAAAATTTAATAGTAGCATCTTACATTACGGCATACTTATTAATTGCCAAGTCTATGCTGAGTGTTTCACATGATCTCATTTAACCCTTAGAACAAAACTCTGAAGTAGATGTGCTTAGTATCTTTCCATTGCGGATGGGGAAAATGTGATATAGGAAAGTCCAGAAATTTACCCATGATCATATACCAAAGAAGTGGTAGACTTCATGCTGTTTGAAGATGACATAATACTATACATAGAGAATCCTAAAGATGCCTCCAGAAAACTACTAGAGCCAATCAATGAATTTGGTAAAGTTGCAGGATACAAAATTAATGCACAGAAATCTCTTGCATTCCTATAAACTAATGATGAAAAATCTGAAAGAGAAATTAAGGAAACACTCCCATTTACCATTGCAACCAAAAGAATAAAACACCTAGGAATAAACCTACCTAGGGAGACAAAAGACCTTTATGCAGAAAACTATAAGACACTGATGAAAAAAATTAAAGATGATAGAAACAGATGGAGAGATATACCATGTTCTTGGCTTGGAAGAATCAATATTGTGAAAATGACTATACTCCCCAAAGCAATCTATAGATTCAATGAAATCCCTATCAAATTACCAATGGCATTTTTCACAGAACTAGAATGAAAAATCTTAAAATTTGTATGGAGACACAAAAGACCCTGAATAGCCAAAGGAGTCTTGAGGGAAAAAAATGGATCTGGAAGAATCAGACTACCTGACTTCAGACTATACTACAAAGTTACAGTAATCAAGACAATATGGTACTGGCACAAAAACAGAAATAAAGATCAATGGAACAGGATAGAAAGCCCAGAGATAAACCCACACACCTATGGTCAATGACATGATGCACTTTAATCTATGACAAAGGAGGCAAGGATATACAATGGAGAAAAGACAGTTTCTTCAATAAGTGGTGCTGGGAAAACTGGACAGCTACATGTAAAAGAACGAAATTAGAACACTCCCTAACACCATACACAAAAATAAACTCGAAATGGATTAGAGACCTAAATGTAAGTCTGGACATTATAAAACTCTTAGAGGAAAACATAGGAAGAACACTCTTTAACATAAATCACAAGATCTTTTTTGATCCACCTCCTAGAGTAATGGAAATAGAAACAAAAATAAACAAATGGGACCTAATGAAAGTTCAAAGCTTTTGCACAGCAAAGGAAACCATAAACAAGACAAAAAGACACCCTCAGAATGGGAAAAAAATATTTGCAAATGAAGCAACAGATGAAGGATTAATTTCCAAAATATATAAACAGCTCATGTAGCTCAATATTAAAAAAACAAACAACCCAATCCAAAAATGGGCCAAAGACCTAAATAGACATTTCTTCAAAAAAGACATACAGATGGCCAAGAAGCACATGAAAAGCTGCTCAACATCACTAATCATTAGAGAAATGCAAATCAAAACTAAAATGAGGTATCACCTCACACCAGTCAGAATGGGCATCATCAGAAAATCTACAAATAACAAATGCTAGAGAGGGTGTGGAGAAAAGGGAACCCTCTTGCACTGTTGGTGGGAATGTGAATTGGTACAGCCACTATGGAGAACAGTATGGAGGTTCCTTAAAAAACTAAAAATAGAATCACCATATGACCCAGCAATCCCACTACTGGGCATATACCCAGGGAAAACCATAATTCCAAAAGACACATGCACCCCAATGTTCATTGCAGTACTACTTACAATAGCCAGGTCATGGAAGCAACATAAATGCCCATCGACAGATGAATGGATAAAGAAGATTTGGCACATATATACAATGGAATATTACTCAGCCATATAAAAGAATGAAATTGGGTCATTTGTAGAGACATGGATGAATCTAGAGACTGTCATACAGAATGAAGTAAGTCAGAAAGACAAAAACAAATTTTATATTAACACATATATGTGGAACCTAGAAAAATGGTACACACGAACTGGTTTGCAGGACAGAAATTGAGACACAGAAGTAGAGAACAAATGTATAGACACCAAGCAGGGAAAGTGGCAGGTGGGGTGGTGGTGGGATGAATTGGGATATTGGGATTGACATATATACACTAATATTTATAAGATGGATAACTAATAAGAACCTGTTGTGTATAAAAATAAATAAAATTAAATTAAAAAAAAAGTTGTAGACTTCAGTCAAACCCAGAAATCTGTTTGAAATCCACACATTTAATTAGTCTAGTCAAGAAGAAAGAGAAAAGAGGGAAGATAAGGAAGGAGGAATCAAAGCAAGCAAGGGAAGGATGACAGGAAGAAATATAAAGGAGAGAAGAGGTAGAAAGATTAAAAGAGTGGAGAAAGGAAAGGAAGGAGAGAAGGGAAAGAAATGTGAAAGAAATTAATATGAAAGATATAGTAGAAGAAAAGGAAATAAAGATACACATTGTAGGGCTTCCCTGGTGGCGCAGTGGTTGGGAGTCCGCCTGCCGATGCAGGGGACATGGGTTCGTGCCCCGGTCCGGGAGGATCCCACATGCCGCAGAGCGGCTGGGCCTGTGAGCCACGGCCGCTGAGCCTGTGCGTCTGGAGCCTGTGCTCTGCAACGGGAGAGGACACAACAGTGAGAGGCCTGCATACCACAAAAAAAAAAAAAAAGATACACATTGTGAACGACAAAATGTCAGACACTCACCAGTCCTCATATTTCATTTTCTACCCTCACCCTACAGCATTGTGCTGCTACTGGGTTGTCTCATACCCCCTGAGCTGGGGCAGGTGGAATATCTCTCTGGGACGAGTAAAAAGTGAGTTTGGGAAGCAAGCGATAAATACTAGCTGAGGTTTCTCATTAAGAATCATTTCTCCATTTCCTTTTATTTCTTTCTCTAAATTTGCCAGATCCTGAACCATTCTCCAGAGCAAGTCTTTGTTTTTTAAATATCTGAAGGAAGAAGAAAAGAGGATACAAGAACAGCTCGACTCTCCTTTGGTTTCAGCTCACCTCTGCTTTGGGGTGACATTGCACAGGAAATCCCAATCATTCAGCCCCTGTTGGAGTCACACACAGCCAGGACCCCAGATAGAAACAGGCATTTGACATGAGGTACTGGTCACATTGCTCCTGCACCCCACCCCCACCCCCTAAAAGATCTTGCTGTGAGGGAAGCCAGTGATGACCACAGAATCTGGGTTAAAGGGAACCAACCCTCACATGAGTCTGATCAAGGCAACAGCCTGTGCAAATCAGCAAAGTTAGACTGTGGGAATTAGTGAGCTGTGAACTCTTGAGAGTGACCTTCCAGGGTCGACTTTAGGGGCATTGCTTCTAAAGAAAGTAAAATAAGAGTCTTGTTGATTTATAAAAGTACTAGTTGTAAAATTCCCAGGATATTCCACCAATCAATCTGGCCTTTCTGTAGCTGTCTTCTCCTAGGACAGTATAACCCTGAGATATCTTTTCAGTAGCAAAAACAAATCCTGCTCATTTTTTTCTCTCACCACCGTGCCTGTAAGCTCTACCTTCCTCCTCCTCTTCTCATTTCTTCTCTGTAGGACATGTTATTTTTGCTATCCTTGCCTTGTTGCTAATAATTACATACCTCTGAGGTGTTAGAAAGGCCACCTGTGAGAGCAGTTTGCAAATTCCAGATCAATCTCTCTTCCAATTCCTCTATTGGAGATGGCCTTACCTTACATGGAGTCCCTTAAACTAGAAACTGCAGAATCATCCCTCTGCAATTCTTTCTCGCTCACTCCAAACACCCAGTAGTTACCCAATTCTGCAGAATTCCTCTGGGTGAGGTTTCTCAAAGCCCATTCCTCCATCTCCACTGGCATGGCCATAGCAGGCCCTCGTCACTTGTGGCCTGGTTTATTGCCTTGGCCTTACTCTTAGTCCCTCTACCTCTAGTCTGATACCCTCTACTTCACTCCAAATAACTGCCAGTCTGCTTTAAAATGCATATTTGCTCTCTCATCCTCCTGCTTAAAATTTGCAAAGCTCCCAACTCTAGGCTAGTACTCAAGATTCTTTATAGTTTTGAATTCTTTCTATCTTTCTGGCCTCATCCCTTACAACTCCTCCTTTGATCCAGCTATAACGATTCATAGTTCCTAATGTGGCATGTTGCTTAACTGCCTCTGTTATCATTCAAGTCAGCCTTCCATCCCTGTCCTTTATCTAGCTAAACTCCAACTCTTTATTTTTAAACTCAGCTCAAGACCTATCCACATTGAGAAGTCTTCCCTTAATTTCTGGAATGATTCAAATGTTCCCTTCATATTCTTTCATGTTTTTATTATTACTAGCCCATTGTCCTGTAACCATTGATTTATAAGTGTGTCTTCCAAACTATACTGCCTGTTCCTCGAGGTTGCCAACCATGTCTTGTTTGCTTTTATAACTCCTGCACCAGTAAGGAGCCTAATACATAGAAGGTGACTATTTGTTGACTAAATGATTGACTTCTGTTATACATACTCCTGGATCCAGCCAGCTCTTCCTATTTCTTGAGTGCTTACTGTGTACTAAGTACTTACATGACCTAATACTCTCAGAGACTACTGTACTCTAGCCATTTTCCTCTTGGAGTATGCAAGGATATTTCTCCCAGGCTTGTGCTGGGGGCTGGGGGTGAAATAACCAAAGTAAGGAAGAGTTGGTTGGAGCCACTTTACAGAGAAAAGAAGATTTAAAAAAAGAAGTTACAAGAGTACAAGCAGTGTGTTCCTATACCTATTTTATACATACAATTAAAGCTTACATATACTTTATGTAATTTTGTATATAATTAAAATTGGTGTGATCCTTTATATGCACAACTTTCTTGTTTATATCCATGGCATAAAATAGCTAACACTTATTGTTTACTTTCTGCTAATACCTATATGTATTAATTTATTTAATGCATGTAACAACCTTATCATGAAGAGGCACTAAAATTTATCACCTTCTTTTTATAGATGATAAATGAAGTTGCAGAAAGGCAGGTATCTCACCCAAGATCATGCAGCTCAGAAGAAGAGGAGCCAGGAGTTGGCCTCAGGGCCTGGGGTCCAGAACCCATGCTCTCTGCTACACTGTCTCTCACATAATCCTGGAGTTCTGTCTACTTGGTGATCACTCAAAAAAATGAGCTTAATTGACCACTCTGCCCTCAAAAATTGTTTCTTTGAAACTTTCTTCTGCTAATCTTGTATCACACTCATTTCTTGGTATGCCCCTGTTTCTGTTTGTCTCCCCTGTTTATTGTAAAAAATTTTAACAGCTTGCTTCTGACTGTGTCTTCTAACACTCTACCCAATGTTTCCTTCAAATCCTTCTCCCATGACCTATACAAGATATTCCTGTCCTTGGAGTGATAGTCAAGACTGCTAAAACCAAACTAAATCTAGACCAGTGCTGTCCTGGCATGCCCAACATAACCAGCTCACTCAGCTGCCTCCTTAATTTCTACATCCCCTGTGGAATAATTATAGACTGAATAGTTATAGACATCCCCCTTGCCCATGGGGCAGCCTCCACACCTGCCTCTGATTCTATTCCCTGATTGATGGCTCTTCAGCACACTGATAATTGAGAAATAAGTTGAGCATTCTGTGACCACAGCACTAAAAATAAATGCTCAAAATAGGCTCTCAGCATTATTAATTTCTTAGGATGAAAACTTACAGAAAATTTGAGTCAGATGAATAATCTTAAGTATAAACAGAAAGACCAATGCAAAGCAAAGGGAATAATTAAAGCAAATGGGGAAATAAAGGTAAATGCTTAAGTCCATATTTTAAAAGTAATAATAATTTTCACTTACTCAGGGCTAATGAATGGATAAAGAAGATGTGGTATACACATACAATGGAATATTACTCAGCCATAAAAAAGAATGAAATAATGTCATTTTCAGCAACATGGATGGACCTAGAGATTATCATACTAAGTGAAGTCAGACAGAGAAAGACAAATATCATATGGTATCACTTATGTGTAGAATCTTAAAAAATGATACAAATGAACTTATTTAGAAAACAGAAACACTCACAGACATAGAAAACTAATGTATGGTTACCAAAGGGGATAGAAAGGGCAGGGGAGAGATAAATTAGGAGTTTGGGATTAACATATATACACTACTGTATATAAAATAAACAACAATGACCTACTGTATATCACAGGGAACTATACTAAATATCTTGTAATAACCTATAATGGAAAAGAATCTGGAAAAGCATATATTATGTAACTATCACCTATCTATCTATATTTTAATAAGTGGTGGTTTTACAACTGGCTACTTATTCTGCAATTCATATTACAGTCAAAATGAAAACACCAGGGTTTAACAATGTTCTCCAAAAAAAAGTCAGTTTCAATACTTGGTGATATTTCTCTGAATTCACACTTTCACTTTGTTTATTGGTTTTTAAGATTTCTTTTTTAAAATTTTATTTTATTCATTTATTTATTTTTGGCTGCATTGGGTCTTTGTTGCTGCACATGGGCTTTCTCTACTTGCGGCGAGTGGGGGCTACTCTTCATTGCGGTGCGTGGGCTTCTCATTGTGGTGGCTTCTCTTTTTGTGGAGCACGGGCTCTAGGCGCACTGGCTTCAGTAGCTGTGGCACGTGGGCTCAGTAGTTCTGGCTCGCAGGCTAAGAGCGCAGGCTCAATAGTTGTGGTGCATGGGCTTAGTTGCTCCGCAGCATGTGGAGCTGGAGCAGGGCTCGAACCTGTGTCCCCTGCATTGGCAGGCGGATTCTTAACCACTGCACCACCAGGGAAGTCCTGTGACCTTGTTATTTAAAACTGTTTTTTCGGATGTGGTTAAATTAAGGACTCAGGATGAGGAGATTTTCCTGGATTGTCTGGGTGAGCCCTGAATTCCATCACATATTCTTATGAGAGAGAAGCAGAGTTGGACCCACAGACAGAAAGCAATGTGACCATGGAGATAGGGATTGGAGTGATGCAGCCACAAGCCAAGAAATGCCAACAGCCACAGAAGGTGGAAGAGGCAAGGACAGATTCTCCACTAGTGTCTCTGGAGGGAACATGGCCCTACCAGATTTTAGACTCCTGGCCTCTAGAATCGTGACAATAAATTTCTGGGTTTTTTTGTTTTTTGGTTTTTTACATCTTTATTGGAGTATAATTGCTTTACAATGGTGTGTTAGTTTCTGCTTTATAACAAAGTGAATCAGTTATACATATACATATGTTCCCATATCTCTTCCCTCTTGTGTCTCCCTCCCTCCCACCCTCTCCCTATCCCACCCCTCTAGGTGGTCACAAAGCACCATAAGGTTTCTTTTTTTTAAATGCCAACCTTCTGATGCATTTTGTAGGATTTATTTTCTATATTATTCAGCACTTGTTATTGTTCCTATGGAATATTTGTTTAGTATATCCTGTCCACCATAGGAGAATACACCCATGGCTTTTTATGCAGGCTCATGGTCTTAAGAATGTGTGATGCAACAACAGTTAAAGAAACTGACATAAAGCAGTGTTTTTGCAGCAAAGAGCACTCATGCAGGAGAAATTGTAGAGGTTTTTCTTTATTAAATGTTCATGTAATTTATCTACTAGGACAAAGATTAAAATAAAGATCGCTGTAGAGTTTGAGTTAATCAACACCAGTTGAGTATGCTCAGCATATCAATGAGTAAAGCTATAAATACATGTTAAAAATATATAAATGAGTCTTTGATATGAATAAAGATTAGTAAATGTTACTTATTATAGTGAAAGTGTTGAAAAACTACTCTAAAATTTTAAATCCAGAAAGACCCAGATGTAGAAAGAGATAACAAACTGGAAGAAAAATCATTGTTTTCTTGTTATCCTGTTCCCCCTTCTCAACATGGTTACAC
>NW_006785351.1:2627495-2667303 GCF_000442215.2 Lipotes vexillifer | reverse complement strand
CTCTTTCATCTTCCTTTTTCAAATTCCTAAATTCCTATCTGCATTTTATAAGCCAAGTGAGGTCTTACTCTTCAAGGAAAATATTAATGACCCCCATGTTCTCAGTGATTCACTTCTTTATGCATAACATGCACAGCTTCAATAAAAGTCAATTTTATGTTGCCTTGTCAGTCTTTGATGTTTTCCTAAATTCTTGTTCATTTTCTCTAAAACAAACAAACAAAACAAAACAAAGCAAAAAAATGAGTAAGGCTTTTGAAAGCATATCCCACATGAAGATTTCTTCTGTATATCCCAGAGCTTTAGAACAGTGGTAGGCATATAGACTAGTGTTCAGAAATGCGTTAGTGATATTTATAGTGACATTTGTTCACAAATAGATAACTTTAAAATATGACGTTAATTAAGGTGTATTTCATGCAAGCACCAGAACACATCTGAGACATATTCCCTGCACTGCAGGACTCTTTAAACTCTTGGAGCTCAGTTATAGTCTTCTCTGGAAAACTTAACACAGCATCAGAGTAGGTGTTCAATAAATGTTTGCTTGCCAAAGGGAAATTGAATGAAAAAAAAAAAAAACCAAAGAGAGGGAGAGAGAGAGAAAGAAAAAGAGATATAAAGAAAAAGAAAGAGAGAGAGAAAGAAAGAAAGAAAGGAAGGAAGTTCAATTGATTTAATCCCTTATAGATTTATGAAAATAGAATTTCAGAGAAAAAAGGCAAATTCGGGAATAAGAAAGCTAATATTAAAAAAGAGGAAAAATAAGGAGGGTATGTTCGAGTCAGAAACATTATGTGCTTCTTAATCATTTGGTACTCAAATGAACATTCTGATTGCCCTATTGGTTAAATGAACATTAAAGATGTTCATTAAGAGAAGCCTGCTTACTGGAAAAGGTGTATTGGTCATCTGAATTTCACTTTCTCAGATCACTGGAAAAAAAGTTGTTTCAATAGTTCCAATCAAACAGATGCTCCTTTTTGTACAAGATTCTCTCTTGCATTTAGTTAGTCTTTACATGAATTAACTTATTCCAGGAACTGGACTATTCCAAATGATTTTAAGGCACATTGGGCAGTTACATTGATTATTTTTATATTGATTGACAGACTGTCCTTTAAGCAGTTCTTTTTCTCACTGAGGTCTTCTGACTTCAAAGTGGGGAAAAACCCACTCAGGAACATTGTCTTTATCAGCAAAATAACCTACGGAATTCGTTCTGATCGTTTTTCACCATCCATCAGCAGATGGCAATCATGAAGCCAGTATTGCTACCTTAAAGACCTAAGTATATCTATTACTCAAGATAGTTCTCTTTAAGACCTTGAGACATTAAAATGAAGTTTTCCTCCCTATCCATCAGTGTTCAAAATGAAATGAGAGCCAGAGAAACAAAATGAAGAGAGAAATGGAGCTTATTACATTTACAAGCTGAAATTGTAACTATAATAAATCCATTTTATTGTTTATAGTTTATCAGTTTTAATTTGGAATGGAATGGGGCAAGTGATGGAATAAAGATAAGCAGAACTTGTTTAATCTCCAATAAGTCATGTGTATGAAAAATCTTTGCTACCTGGATCATTTAGTCATGGCCAAATTATCATCCATTCTTGTTAGAAATATTTCTTCACTTTTTTAAATAGTCACAGAAAGTTCTTTGAATTTCATACCCACAAATTAAAGTGAAGACAATGTTATAGAGGCCCAAGGTGGATATTTATATTCTTGTCCTAAGAATATAAAGAACCCCTTACCTGCAGCCTGAGAAAACAGGAAGAAAAGATAATAGATAACACAATCCATACTTTCCAGATACTAGTCACAATTTATTAAGAAAAAGATTAGAGGGGTTTCCCTGGTGGTGCAGTGGTTAAGAATCTGCTTGCCAATGCAGGGGACACAGGTTTGAGCCCTGGTCCGAGAAAATCCCACATGCCGCAGAACACCTAAGCGCATGTGCTATAAATACTGAGCCTGTGCTCTAGAGCCTACGAGCCACAACTACTGAGCCCGTGTGCCACAACTACTGAAGCCCACGTGCCTAGAGCCCATGCTCCACAACAAGAGAAGCTACCACAATGAGTAGCCTGCACCCCGCAACGAAGAGTAGCCCCCACTTGCTGCAACTAGAGAAAGACCACATGCAGCAGCGAACACCCAATGCAAGCATAAAAAATAAAAAATAAAAAAAGATTAGAGATGGGCAGGGAAAATAGTTTTAAGGAATTTTTCAAAAATAGCCATCTATACTGGAATCAAAGAAGGCAAGCTGGAACTCAGTGGGATTCCCTGAGAACTAAAATATTTATTGGCCATGAAACCCTTGAAAAGTATTGGGTTATATACTTACATAAGGTGCTATTGATAAGCCTATAAGTAATGGATACGGTATTGGATGACTTCAAGTAAAGATACTATGGAGTCTAAATATAAAATCCCGTGTTATTT
This sequence comes from Lipotes vexillifer, assembly GCF_000442215.2. Classification (NCBI taxonomy): domain Eukaryota; kingdom Metazoa; phylum Chordata; class Mammalia; order Artiodactyla; family Lipotidae; genus Lipotes; species Lipotes vexillifer. The sequence goes on along the minus strand of NW_006785351.1, from coordinate 2,664,849 downwards.
CTGGACTAGACACTAAAAACATTCAAAGCACAATGAATTTATGTAGTCATAGGTCATATTTCACTATGATTAAAAAATTGTCCCCCCCAAAAAAAAAATCAGGCAACTCCTGATTTGATGCAACTCTGATGCAAGTTGGAACATGATGCTATGTCTTAATATTGAGATCCTTGGGTAACTTGCTGATGGAGAATATTGACAATAAGAGAATAAGATTTTATCAAGGCCATTCAGTTGTGAGAAGACTGCTAATGATCAATTATCCTTCCTCTATTCCATGTGTTCCTAATGGGGCTATCAGTCATAATAACATGGCCCCTTCTCCCCTCCATGCAATTGGACACATGAAATAAACACGGCTAATCAGGCTCTGTCACTTGAAATTTGAACATGAAAATGTCCATGAGTTCCTGCTGTTAGGATCTGTGAATCTTCCCTGGTCCTGAACTTTTCAAAGCTTGATTATTCAGCTCTTCTTTCAATTCTGTAAACCTTATAGCACTTTTGATACATTCTCTTTGAGTCTCCTTAAGTTTGCCAAAAGTGTTTTTTAATCTTTAAAACCAAAGGCCACTACTGGTGATAATATTGTCACTAGCAGAAATGTGTTCTGGCAGGTGGAAATCTTATATAAAATTTGCAGACTCTCTTTGTTTAGATTTTTGTATGTGTACGTCAAGCAAACTCTGATTACCAATTTAGTTTCCTTGTTTCTTGAACCAGGGAGGCAGTTCTCCAGAATGTTTAGAATGCTTATTTATTTCTACATCAGTTAACTTTTTCTGCATAACAAACCACTTCAATATTTGAAACTCAATGACTTAAAACAACAATTACAGGCATACCTTGTTCTATTGTTCTTTACTGCGTTTCACAGATATTGAGTTTTTTTACAAACTGGAGGTTTGTAACAACCCTGCATCAAGCAAGTCTATCAAAGCCATTTTTCCAACAACTTTTGCTCACTTCATGTCACATTTTAGTAGTTCTCACAATATTTCAAACTTTTTAATTATTAATATATTTGTTATGGTGATTTGTGATCAGTGATCTTTAATGTTACTACTACAACTTTCTGAAGGCTGAGATGATGGTTAGCCTTTTGAGCAATGAAAAAAATTTAAATTAAGGTCTATACATCTTTTAGACATAATGCTATTGCACACTTGGTAGACTATAGGGTGGTGTAAACATAACTTTTATAATGCACTGGGAAACCAAAAACTTGTGTGACTCATTTACCATAATATTTGCTTTACTGCAGTGGTCTGGAAACAAACCCACAATACCTCCGTGGTCTGCCTATACTTATTCTAACCTGGGTGCCTGTGGAAGTGCTGAGGGTCCTCTAGTCTAAACCAGGCACAGTTAGATTTGTCCTTAGCTTGCGTGTTGTGTCTAGGTCTTCTCCACATACTTTCCTCCTATCCTTCTTGGCCAGTAGGCAATCCACATGATGTTCTACTCATGGAGATGACAGAAGTGCAAAATGGCAAGACCCACTTTATAAATATATTTCAAGTCTTTCCTAACATCTTATCCACTAACATCCCATTGACCAAAATGTCACATGGCCAAAGCCATGTCAGGAAGCCATTCTGGGAACTATACTTTGCCCATGTAGAAGAGAGAAGGAAATGAATATTTGTTGTGAAACAATCTAAATTATCACATTACACATTTTATTCATATTTTAATATGCCTTCCACACATAAAATATTCTCACTGCATCGTAAGACAATTAAAAGTCTTATACAATTCTAGCCTCAAGCTTAAAGTTCAGAATCTCTTGATCTACTTCATGTTCAGATAAGGTTCATCTTATTCCATAGGTCTGTAAATTTACAAGAAGATCTGCCCTCCACACACATCAATATAAAATAGGATACAGACATAACTATAATAAATACTCCTATTTGGAAAGAGAAAGAATAAAAGGCCATAGTAGTCACTGGTCAGGAGAAATTCTGAAATCATGCTGAGCAAATATGGCCACGTCCCTCTCCACTGAGGGTAGAAAAGGTCATTTATTAGATACAACGTCATTGTCTTCCACAGCTCTTAGGACCAGCATCTGAGAGTTTTTCCCTTTTCCATCATGCTCCTTGGCTATTTCTAAAGAAGGTATCAGTAAATCTATTACCCTTTTTGTCACTGAGCAGCTTTCTCTGCCTGCTTTCCACCTGTAAAAAGTTGGGAACATGGAGGTCTTTTTACATATTAAACAGTATCAACATGTTTATCATCTAAGTTAGCAGCACTTTTACCAGTACAGCTCTATTAAAACTTTATGGGTTTGGGGCTTCCCTGGTGGCGCAGTGCTTGAGAGTCCGCCTGCCGATGCAGGAGACGCGGGTTCGTGCCCCGTTTCGGGAAGATCCCACGTGCCGCGGAGCGGCTGGGCCCGTGAGCCATGGCCGCTGAGCCTGCGCGTCCGGAGCCTGTGCTCCGCAAATGGGAGAGGCCACAACAGTGAGAGGCCCGCATAACGCAAGGAAAAAAAAAAAAAAAAAACTTTATGGGTTTGGCACTGAGGGACTGGTTGTGGCGAAGGGGTGGAACAGAGGCTGCCTGGGGGTGTCGGCTGTGAAGAGGGGCCTGTGGCCGAGAACTGTTCACAGGCATCTGCGTTAAACAATAAGTGAATTTCAGAAACCTGGGAAGTCCAAGATCAAGGTGTCAGCAGATTTGGCATCTGGACTGATTTTGAAACTGTATGAAGAGCCACCAGATTCTGTCATCACTTGGACAGTGCCTTATAAACAGTTCTCAACTGACCAACAAAGAACTGCTTGTTTTATGGATGGCAGTTGTAAGCAGGACTTCTCAAACTTTCATGTTTATATGAATAACCCCAATCACCAGGGGATCTTGTTAAAATTTAAATTCTGATTTGATAGTGGAGTAGAAGGATGTGCTCTCACTCCTTCTTGCGAGAACACCAGAATCACAACTAAGTGCTGGACAGTCATCGAGAGGAACACACAGGAACTCACCAAAAAGATACCCCACATCAAAAGACAAAGGAGAAACCACAATGAGATGGTAGGAGGGGGCAATCACAATAAAATCAAATCCCATAACTGCTGGGTGGGTGACCCACAAACTGGAGAACACATACCACAGAAATCCACCCACTGGAGTGAAGTTTCTGAGCCCAACGTCAGGCTTCCCAACCTGGGGGTCCAGCAATGGGAGGAGGAATCCCTAGAGAATCAGACTTTGAAGGCTAGAGGGATTTGATTGCAGGACTTTGAAAGGACTGGGGGAAACAGAGACTCCACTCTTGGAGGGCACACACAAAGTAGTGTACACATCAGGACCAAGGAGAAGGAGCAGTGACCCCATAGGAGACTGAACCAGACGTACCTGCTAGTGTTGGAGGGTCACCTGCAGAGGTGGGGATGGCTGTGTCACACCATGAGGACAAGGACACTGGCAGCAGAAGTGCTGGGAGGTACCCCTTGGTGTGAGCCCACCATTAGCCTCACCAAAGAGCCCGGGAAGGCTCCAGTGTTGGGTCACATCAGGCCAAACAATCAACAGGGAGGGAACCCAGACCCACCCATCAGCAGACAAGCGGATTAAAGTTTTGCTGAGCTCTGCCCACCAGAGCAACAGCCAGCTCTATCCACCACCAGTCCCTCCCATCAGGAAACTTGCACAACCCTCTTAGATATCCTCATCCACCAGAGGGCAGACAGCAGAAGCAAGAAGAACTACAACCCTGCAGTCTGTGGAACAAAAAGCACATTCACAGAAAGATAGACAAGATGAAAAGGCAGAAGGTTAAGTACCAGTTGAAGGAACAAGATAAAACCCGAGAAAAACAACTAAATGAAGTGGAGATAGGCAACCTTCCAGAAGAAGAATTCAGAATAATGATAGGGAAGATGATCCAGGACCTCAGAAAAACAATGGAGGCAAAGATCGAGAAGATGCAAGAAATGTTTAACAAAGATCTAGAAGAATTAAAGAACAAACAGAGATGAACAATACAATAACTGAACTGAAAAATACACCAGAAGGAATCAATAGCAGAATAACTGAGGCAGAAGAACGGCTAAGTGACCTGGAAGACCAAATGGTGGAATTCACTGCTGCAGAACAGAATAAAGAAAAAAGAATGAAAGATATAAAGACAGCCTAAGAGACCTCTGGGACAACATTAAACACAAGAACATTCGCATTATAGAGGTCCCAGAAGGAGAATAGAGAGAGAAAGGACCCGAGAAAATATTTGAAGATTATAGTAGAAAAATTCCCTAACGTGGGAAAGGAAATAGCCACCCAAGTCCAGGAAGCACAGAGAGTCCCAGGCAAGATAAACAAGGAGAAACACGCCGAGACATATTGTAATCAAATTGGCAAAAATTAAAGACAAAAAAAAATTATTGAAAGCAGCAAGGGAAAAACAGCAAATAACATACAAGGGAACTATCATAAGGTTAACAGCTGATTTCTCATCAGAAACTCTACAAGCCAGAAGGGAGTGACATGATATACTTAAAGTGATGAAAGGAAAGAACCTACAACCAAGATTACTCTACCCAGCAAGGATCTCATTCAGATCTGACAGAGAAATTGAAAGCTTTACAGACAAGCAAAAGCTAAGAGAATTCAGCACCACCAAACCAGCTCTACAACAAATGCTAAAGGAACTTCTCTAAGTGGGAAACACAAGAGACAAAAGGACCTACAAAACCAAACCCCCCAAAATTTTAAAAATGATAATAGGAACATACATATCGATAATTACCTTAAACATGAATGGATTAAATGCACCAACCAAAAGACACAGGCTTGCTGAATAGATACAAAAACAAGACCCATATATATACTGTCTACAAGAGACCCACTTCAGACCTAGGGACACATGCAGACAGAAAGTGAGGGGATGGAAAAAGATATTCCTTGCAAATGGAAATCAAAAGAAAGCTGGAGTAGCAATACTCACATCAGGTAAAACAAACTTTAAAATAAAGAATGTTACAGGAGACAAGGAAGGACACTACATAATGATCAAGGGATCAATCCAAGAAGAAGATATAATAATTATAAATATATATGCACCAGACATAGGATCACCTCAATACATAAGGCAACTGCTAACAGCTCTAAAAGAGGAAATTGACAATAACACAATATAGTGGGGGACTTTAGCACCTCACTTACACCAATGGACAGATCATCCAAACAGAAAATTAATAAGGAAACACAAGCTTTAAAGGACACAATAGACCAGATAGATTTAATTGATATTTATATACATTCCATCCAGTAACAGCAGAGTACACTTTCTTCTCAAATGCACATGGAACATTCTCCAGGAAAAATCACATCTTGGGTCACAAATCCAGCCTCAGTAAATTTAAGAAAATTGAAATCATATCAAGCATCTCTTCTGACCACAACGCTATGAGATTAGAAATCAATTACAGGGAAAAAAACGTAAAAAACAGAACCACATGGAGGCTAAACAATATGTTACTAAATAACCAAGAAATCACTGAAGAAATCAAAGAGGAAATCAAAAAATACTAGAGACAAATGACAATGAAAATACAATGATCCAAAACCTATGGGATGCAGCAAAAGCAGTTTTAAGAGGGAAGTTTATGGCTATACAAGACTACCTAAAGAAACAAGAAAAATCTCAAATAAACAATCTGACCTTACACCTAAAGGAACTAGCAAAAGAAGAACAAACAAAATCCATAGTTAGCAGAAGGAAAGAAATCATAAAGATCAGAGCAGAAATAAATGAAATCAAAACAAAGAAAACAATAGAAAAATCAATAAAACTAAAAACTGCTTCTTTGGGAAAACAAAATTGATAAACCATTAGCCAGACTGATCAAGAAATAGAGGGAGATGACCCAAATCAATAAAATTAGAAATGAAAAAGGAGAATTTACAACAGAAATACACCACAGAAATACAAAGCATCTTAAGAGACTACTACAATCAATTCTATGCCAATAAATTGGACAACCTGGAAGAAATGGACAAATCCTTAGAAAGGTATCACTTTCCAAGACTGAACCAGGAAGAAATAGAAAATATGAACAGACCAATCACAAGTAATGAAATTGAAACTGTGATTAAAAATCTTCCAAAAAACAAAAGTCCAGGACCAGATGGCTTCACAGGTGAATTCTATCAAACATTTGGAGAAGAGCTAACTCCCATCCTTCTCAAAGTCTTCCAAAAAATTGCAGAAAAAGGAACACTCCCAAACTCATTCTATGAGGCCACCATCATCCTGATACCAAAATCAGACAAAGATACTACAAAAAAAGAAAATTACAGACCAATATCTCTGATGAATAGAGATGCCAAAGTCCTCAACAAAATGCTAGCAAACAGAATCCAACAACACATTAAAAGTATCATACACCATGATCAAGTGGAATTAATCCCAGGGATGCAAGGATTCTTCAATATATGCAAATCAATCAATGTGATACACCATATTAACAAATAGAAGAAGAAAAATCATATGGTCATCTCAATAGGTGCAGAAAAAGCTTTTGACAAAATTCAACACCCATTTATAATAAAGACTCTCCAGAAAGTGGGCATAGAGGGAACCTACCTCAACATACTAAAAGCCATATATGACAAACCCAAAGCAAACATCATTCTCAATGGTAAAAAACTGAAAGCATTTCCTCTATGATCAGGAACAAGACAAAGTTGCCCACTCTCACCACTATTATTCAACATAGATTTGGAAGTCTTAGCCATGGCAATCAGAGAAGAAAAAGAAATAAAAGGAATACAAATTGGAAAGAAGAAGTAAAACTGTCACTGTTTGAGGATGACATGACACCATACACAGAGAATCCTAAAGATGCCACTAGAAAACTACTAGAGCTAATCAATGAATTTGATAGAGTAGCAGGATACAAAGTTAATGCACAGAAATCTCTTGCAGTCCTATACACTAATGAATAAAAATCTGAAAGAGAAATTAAGGAAACACTGCCATTTACCATTACAACACAAAGAATAAAATACCTAAGAATAAAACTACCTAGGGAGACAAAAGACCTGCATGCAGAAAACTATAAGACACTGATGAAAGAAATTAAAGATGATACCAACAGATGGAGAGATATACCATGTTCTTGGACTGAAAGAATCAATATGGTGAAAATGAATGTACTACCCAAAGCAATCTACAGATTCAATACAATCCCTATCAAATTACCAATGGCATTTTTAAGGAACTAGAACAAAAAAATCTTAAAATCTGTATGGAGACACAAAAGACCCCTAATAGCCAAAGGAGTTTTGAGGGGAAAAAGCGGAGCTGGAGGAATCAGACTCCCTGACTTCAGACTATACTACAAAGCTACAGTAATCAAGACAACATGGTACTGGCACAAAAACAGAAATATAAATCAATGAAACAGGATAGAAAGCCCAGAGATAAACCCACGTACCTATGGTCAATGACATGATGCACCTTGATCTATGACAAAGGAGGCAAGGGTATACAATGGAGAAAAGACAGTTTCTTCAATAATAAGTGGTGCTGGGAAAACTGGACAGCTACATGTAAAAGAATAAAATTAGAACACTCCCTAACACCATACACAAAAATAAACTCAAAATGGATTAGAGACCTAAATGTAAGACAAGACACTATAAAACTCTTAGAGGAAAACATAGGAAGAGCACTCTTTGACATAAACCACAGCAAGATCTTTTTTTATCTACCTCCTAGAGTAATGGAAATAAAAACAAAAATAAACAAATGGGACCTAATGAAACTTCAAAGTTTTTGCACAGCAAAGGAAACCATAAACAAGATGAAAAGACAACCCTCAGAATGGGAGAAAATACTTGCAAACGAATCAATGGACAAAGGATTAATCTCCAAAGTATATATACAGCTCATGCAGCTCAATATTAAAAAAAAAAAAAAAAAAACCCAATCCAACAATAGGCAGAAGACCTAAATAAACTTTTTTCTACAGATGGCCAAGAAGCACGTGAAAAGCTGCTCAACATCACTAATTATTAGAGAAATGCAAATCAATGCTAAAATGAGGTATCACCTCATACCAGTCAGAATGGGCATCATCAGAAAATCTACAAACAACAAATGCTGGAGAGGGTGTGGAGAAAAGGGAACCCTCTTGCACTGTTGGTGGGAATGTAAATTGATACAGCCACTATGGAGAACAGTATGGAGGTTCCTTAAAAAACTAAAAATAGAATTACCATATGATCCTGCAATCCCACTACTGGGCATATACCCAGGGAAAACCATAATTCCAAAAGACACATGCACCCCAATGTTCATTGCAGCACTATTTACAATAGCCAGGTCATGGAAGCAACCTAAATGCCCATCAACAGATGAATGGATAAAGAAGATTTGGTACATATATGCAATGGAATATTACTCAGCCATAAAAAGGGACGAAATTGGGTCATTTGTAGAGACGTGGTTAGATCTAGAGAGTGTCATACAGAGTGAAGTAACTCAGAAAGAGAAAAACAAATATCGTATATTAATGCATATATGTGAAATCTAGAAAAATGGTACAGATGAACCAGTTTGCAGGGCAGAAATTGAGACATGGATGTAGAGAACAAACGTATAGACACCAAAGGGAGGAAAGTGGCAGGGGGGTGGGGGTGCGGGTGTGATGAGTTGGGAGATTGAAATTGACATGCATACACTGATGTGTATAAAATGGATGACTAATAAGAACCTGTTGTATACAAAAATAAATAAAATAAAATTAAAAAAAAAAACCCCAAAACATAAAACTTTATGGGTTTTCTATGTATTTGTTTCCAGACAACTCCATGATGCCAAAAGCATACCCACTACTACTTTTTAGATATGCCCCATCGCTAGGCCAAATTACTGCTACTTTAGGCATATCAAACTGCTGTGGTACCATGTCATTAAGCTTTCTATCACCCATTTTTTTCAATGATGGAATCCTAATTTCTAGATTTTTAGGGGCAATAATAAAAATCCACAAGTAAATATCTACCACAGTGCATGCCACACAGTACATGCTCCATAAATATTATTTAGAAGTCCATTCTTATTTCATATGTTTTTTAAGTCCATATCTTGAATTTGCTTTAATGTTAACAGGCATGCCCCAAGTAAAAAATTGCTTACTGTCTAGTCATCCAAAGAGAATCAATAAAAATGAAAATTTTATATCTGCAGAGCTGAGAACTAGGCCACTATTACAGAAGTGCACCAAGATGCCACCTTTACAGGAGGAACGTTCCAAACTACCTTTCTCATACTTTACAACACCGTTAAAAGTCAGCAAGACATTTATGGAGGAGTTTCATAAGTTTACATTTTTGTACCCTCTCTGGTTTTACATTTAGAGAATAGCATCATTATCTGCCATTTAACTCTAAAGTATTCAACCCTGAACAAACCAATGATTGACGATTTGTGCAACTGAAAAGAGGATGCTGATAAACTCCAGAAAGAAGGCCCAAGAGTCTCTCACTAGAGACATTAATGACTCGAATCAAATCACTTTCTGAGCCTTTGTTTCTTCATCAATTCAGTGGGCATAATGGTACCTACCATACAGTGTTTTTGCAAAGACTGAATAAGGTTATGCACTAACACGTGCGTAACATAGGATGCAACAGTTCTGATCCCCTTGCAACTTACCTTCCAGTCTTGATAGCTTGGAAGGCTAAAGAACTACATTTCTCAATTCCCTTTGCAGTAAAGTTTCTGAATGTGATTTGGGCTCCACCAGTGAGATGGATTTATATGAGTCTTTGATACAGAATGGAGTTACATAGAGAGACAGGATATAGAGCAGTCACGTTGCAAAGATCATGGTAGTGGTGGTAAAATTCGGGATCTAGGACCCCTGGTGTGACTTTCTTGATTCAGCAGCTTTCTGTTCATAGCAAAAGTAGTCTTGCCTTGAATCTAGAAGCCATGGCAACTAATTTCATGCTTCTGCAGCTCCTTGAAAGTGGAAGAGGTAGCGGCTGCTCCTTGGCAGGCCAGTTCTTTGGTGTGGGATTGGTAGTCATTTTTGGAAGCTCAGCTCAAGTTTGTCTCTTCAGCTCTGCCAATGATTCTGTAAACTATTTGTGACCATTTGTAAGTCCATTTTTACTTAAACCAGTTACAGTGGATTTTGTTTCTACATTTTGGAACCCTGATAAACATACTGCACATAATAATGTTAGTTATATCTGAAGATATGTTCTCATGGAAAGCATCCTTTTAGGGAATAAAGTTTGGTATAATGGAAAAATCATGGATTTAGGAGACATTGTATACTCAAATCCAGATGACTTATGAGTCATGGAATAGCCAACAAATTATTTTATGTGTCTGAAATTCAGGCTACTCATCTGTAAAACATTTCTAATAATGTCAATATAAAAGGTTTTCCATTATTCAAGATATATTATTAACCATATATTAAATATCAACTGTTTTATACACTTTATTTGAACAAAATAGGCTAATGCCTTCTCTTATAGTTGTTTAGGCTCTAGTGGAAAGATAGATACAATTAAAAAACTTAGCAAATAAAAATATATAATTAGTGGAAATAAGTGCTTAGAGAAGAAAAATAAGTCAGAGAAGGGTTTGGCGTATGACGGGGGAAGAGCAGGTGGACCTTGTTTTATAGAGTGTGATCAGGGAAGGCTTCTTTGAGCTAAGACCTGAAGGATGTGAGGAAGAGAGAATAAGGTTATCTGAAGTAAGAGTGTTCTGGCAGAGAGAAACATGCTTTGCACATTTAAGGGCCAGCTAGAAGGCCAATCTGACTGGAGTGTAATGAATGATGGGAAGAATGGTCGGCAATGAAGTAGAGGCAATGATTGGCTACCAGATTGGTAGCAGGGGACCAGATCACAGTTCCCAGGCCATTGAAAGGCTTTTATTTTACTGGTATTGAATCAGATATCAGATGTAATACATACATCCCCTGGCCTGGCACATTAGAGTTCCTTTTTCTTTTCTCCACAAAGTAGGTTAGTTAAATCTCTATGATGTAAGGCCAACCTAGTAGGGCTTCCAGGTTTGATGGCAGGATTTTTTTTTCTTTCTCTGTATTCTTCTCCTCTCTCTCAGAAGCTATTAAAAAAGTTACTCATCTTCATAGACTACCAATCCTTTGTTGTTAGAACAGACCATTCTTTAATAACTGAATTAATATGAGTTCATTTAAAAAGAAAGAAAAGTAGAGGAAATCAACTTACAAAAAATTAAAAGAAGAAGTTGATGTCATGCTCTGGGCTTACAACAAGCATGCTGACACTTCATAAAAGAAGAGCCTTGACGAATATTTGTAGCATGAGAGAAAAGTGATTTAAATCAGCCTCTCAGCTAAAATCAACAAACTTCTCTGAACTGCATCTTTGACATAGAGCAGACCCAGCTGTCTCCCAGCCTTCCCTTTCCTGCTGGACCTCTCTGTGAAACCTTTCTGTAGCCCATGCTGTTCCTTCTGTCTGGACTGAACAAAGCCTTTTTATCTGACAAAGTCTTTACCTTTTATTTTTTAAATTATTATGATCTAGCTTCAGTGGCTCCTCTGTGAAGCCTCTTCTGATTCCCCAGGGAAGAGTTGATTAATCCTTCTATCTGTGCTCATAGCATTTCCTTCGTATCTTTATTTAAACACTTAATAGTCTTTCCTGTCTCTCACATGAGGCTGTGAGCTCCTCATGACATGTTTATGTCTCATTCTTATGTATTTCCCTGTCATTTAGTCCAGTGCTTGACAAATATGTTTGTTGACAGATGGAAGAAGGAAGGAAGGAAGGAAGGAAGGAAGGAAGGAAAGAAAGACAAAATATTATATTTTTGTTGCATGCTTCTCCAACATTTTTGAAAGAGGCAGAACATATAAAACTTTAATACAACACAAAATGCTCAGAAAACTATAAACATAAGTGGGCATTTTGATGATGATGAAATGTTGGAGACTTAGAAAATTCTAAATAGGAATCACATATTGATAAGAAGTAATATTTATTTTGGAAAATCTTAACATTTTTAATTCACTCTACCTGACCTTATGCTAAATTCCCTAAGAGGAAATGAATAGCAGATCTGCATGTTTTCTTTATGATAAGCAGGAATTTTTTTACTTATCCTTATTCAAATAAAACATTGATTTGAGGGATCTGATTTGCCTATTGAGAAATTGAGTCCTGGTTTATCTAATCATTTGATATACTGGCAAAGGTAATAGAAACAATTTCCACTAAAGTACAGTTTTCTTTTTTCAAGTTTGTTTTGTCTGCTCTGAGATTTATTTCAACTAAACTGAACCAAAGATCTGAAGAGAGCCAGAACATTGCTAATAATAACAGAGCTCACATTTATATAGACTTCTTTCTGGAAGATTAGTAGATCAGATAGTATTATCCTGCCATTTTTGGAAAAGAGGAACCTGGTTCAGAAAGATTATTTTACTTGTCTAAATTATATAGAATAATTCTATTCTAGAACACTGCAGTTATGCATTTGTAGATCATCACTATGCACCTAAAATTTTCATTGACTTTTTAAAATTTTCCATTGACTTTTAACTGTTAGTTTTATAGTAATACATCCCTCATTTTAAGCATATTATTTTTAGCAACACATTTTATTGATCTCTAGATATTAGGTACAGTTTAAGCTGGCAAGAGGGAAACTCTGGTGACAGTCTTTAAGAAAAAAACTGCATAAGAGTGAAGGAAAAGGTAGGTACAGTCAGGCAGTCCAACTTTTTGAAAATAGAAATGATTCAAAAGAGATGGGAAGTTCTAAAAATGGGTGCTAACAATGTGGAAATTTAACAATATCAGACACATGACAGAGTTTTCTAAGAAAGAATGACTGAATTCTAAAAAGTTTCATATGACTAAAATCTAAAAGTTTCCATATGGTGGCATTTGTCATGGCAAATTCAACATAATTTAAGTAGCTTAAACCCTGTATAATATCTAGAAATCAATAAGATGTCACTATAAAACTAACAGCTCTACTTTTTCCAGCCCCTTCTGGCTTGCTGATACACATAGCCGAGAGTGAATGTTGGTCAACCATTTTCTATAGCCTCATCCTTCACAAATTGCTAAATGGAAGGATACAATTTTTCCATTTAGGATACTTATGACTCCCACTAATGTAATTAATGGGCTATGAGATTTTTGTGGAGAACTAACCTGTTATTTGAACCAAGAGTCATAAAGGCAGAGGAGAAATTGGCAGAGATGTGTCATTCAGTGAGCAGCAGGGATAGTAATTTCTCATTTTGCCTTGGGAGCAATCCCAGTGCAGAGAAAAATGCTATCCGGAAGCTAAGAAAGAGTTGGTGGTGATAAATCCCTAAGTGATAAGATGAGCTGGAATGACTTTAAGCAGTTATTACGTACCTACAGAAGTGCTAAGCACTTTGGCAAGTATGATATGGTTTAACTATTGCTGTCCTAATGAGGTTATTATTATTTTCTCCACTTTATAGAAATTCAAACTGAGGTTCAGAAAGACTAAATAACTTGAATAAGGTCACAGGAAAGGGGGCAACCCTGGGCATAGCCAGATATGTAGTGTATACTTGAGGAGAGATCATTAAATATACTCCAAAGGAAAAGTTGGTATGATTTGATAACCCCAATTTTGTTCATGGAAAATGACTCAAAAGAGAAAGGAAGCAAATGAAAGATAGCAGTGTAGAAGTTTAATACCATAAGGCATATGAGAGGGTTCTCTAGGAAAGAATGACTGAACACTAAGAGGTTCCATGGTGAATTCAATAAGATTCAGGAGATGAACCTCAGTTTTATATACAATAAATTCTTAGAAGACTGGTCAATGACCTCAGAGAGTTCAAGTCAAAAAAAGGTAACTCACATTAATAGAATTAACATAAGGTTTACGTTTATAAATTGAACGCCTACTAATGTTTACAATGCTTATTAGAATAAGGCATTTATGCTTGCCTCATTGGAGCATTCTCCTCTCAAAGACAAGAAAAATAAAAATATCATGAAACCCAAATAGCAGCTCAAATCTTCTGTTACCTTCACCTACACTTTTCTGTGTATTCTAAGGGGCTTATAGTTTATAGTCAGTTCTGTCTCATAGTTTATTCTTTCAATGGTTAATTACATACTACTTTTGCAGCATTCTCCGGTACACCCCAGCCAGAAGGGAACACAATCTCTTGTTCCTGAATTCTACAAAATCAAAGCGAAACAAGAACATAAATAAGTCTAAAGGACATAAATGTGTGTTTGAGATTTTCTGAAGGCTTGAGGAGACAGATGGGGTTTTCAATTCAAGAATACATAAAACTTAAAATTCTATGTTAGGTATCCCTGTACTGAAAAGTCCTTTGGGCACTCTGCTAAACTACCCAATAATCTCTCTCCTCTACTGTCCTCTCTTCCCTGACTTCCCCAGTAATTAAATTTTAGTTCTTTGTTTTTGTTAATGTTAATCTTTATTAATTTTTAATTACACAGATTATACACTAATGTTCATCCTTAAAAACCACAACACAGAACATTAGCAATAAGAATACCCACACCCCAAATCATTTTCTGTTTCTTTTTTAAAAATGTGCATACTTTTTTCTTCTTTGCCAGTGAGTTTTATCCTTTCATAGGTCTTCATATTACTAATTAACATCCTTTCATTTCAGCTTGAAGAACTCCCTTTAACTTTTCTTGTAGGGCCAGACTAGTGGTGATGAAGACAAAAGTCTTAACATTTGTTTGTCTGGATAACTCTATTTCTCCTTCAATTCTTTTTTTTAACATTTTTATTGGAGTATAATTGCTTTACAATGGTGTGTTAGGTGTGTTAGTTTGTGCTTTATAACAAAGTGAATCAGGTATACATATACATATATCCCTGTATCTCCTCCCTTTTGCATCTCCCTCCTGCCCTCCTTATCCCACCCCTCTAAGTAGTCACAAAGCACCAAGCTGATCTTCCTGTGCTATGTGGCTGCTTCCCACTAGTTATCTGTTTCACATTTGGTAGTATATATATGTACATGCCACTCTCTCACTTCGTCCCGGCTTACCCTTCCCCCTCCCTGTGTCCTCAAGTACATTTTCTATGTCTGTGTCTTTATTCCTGTCCTACCACTAGGTTCTTCAGAACCTTTTTTTTTTTCTTAGATTCCATATACATGTGTTAGCATATGGTATTTGTTTTTCTCTTTCTGACTTACTTCACTCTGTATGACAGACTCTAGGTCCATCCACCTCACTACAAACAACTCAATTTCATTTCTTTTAATGGCTGAGTAATATTCCATTGTATATATATGCCACATCTTCTTTATCCATTCATCTGTGGTTGGATGGACAACTTTAACAGGTAGAGTATTCTTGGTTGGAAGTTTTTTTTTTCTTTCTTTCAATACTTTGAATATATCTTTCCACACCTTTCTGACTTGCAAGGTTTCTGCTGAAAAATCTGCCAGTTGTCTTATGGAGGTTCCCTTATAAGGAACAAGTTGCTTTTTTCTTGCTGCTTTTAAGATTCTTTCTTTGTCTTGAGCTTTTGACAGTTTAATTGTAATGTGTCTCTCTGTGGGTCTCTTTTAAGTTCATCTTGTTTGGTACTTTTTGGATTCCTGGACCTGGAGGTCTGTTTCTTTCCCAAGGTTAGGGAAGTTTTCAGCCATCATGTTACTTAATAAGCTTTCTGCCCCTTTATCTCTCTTTTCTCCTTCTGGGATCGCTATAATGTGTATATTGATCCATTTGATGATGTCCCATAATTCCTTGAAGCGATCTTCACTCTTTTTTTTCATTCCTTTCTCTTTTTGTTTCTCTGACTGAATGAATCCCCCTGCCCTGTCATGGAATTCACTGATCCATTCTTCTGATTCTTCTAGTCTGCTGTTGAAGCCCTTCTATTGAATTTTTCAGTTCAGTTATTGTATTCTTCAGCTCTGTGATTTTTGTTTGCTACTTTAAAAATATTTTCTATCTCTTTGTTTGTGCATTGTTCTTCTGACCTCAGTGAGCATCTTTATGATTATTATTTTGACCTCTATTGGGTAAATCAATTATCTCCATGTTATTAAGATCAGTTTCTTAAGATTTATCTTGTTCTTTTGTTTGGAACACATCCCTCTGTTTCTTCATTTTCCTTGACTCTTGGTGCTGGTTTCTGAGCATTAAGTAAAAAGCCACCTCTCCCAGATTTGAAAGACTGGTCTTGTTTAGGAGATGAAACTTGGCAATCAGCCTGGCCCAAGCTCCTGGTTGCCTCTCAAAACTTAGAGATTGTCCAAGCCATTATCCTTCTCTTAGTGGCTCCCAGTGGTTGAAGGTGCCTGTGACCTGTCAGTATCACAAAAGGGAGGATTATAGTCAGCACCTAGATGTAGGCCAATTAGAAGCCAGGTTTTCAGGCAGCAGCTGGGAAAGTATGCAGTTAAGCCCCTTCCATGAAAAAACTGGGAGATGAATGTTTTTGCCTGCTCCCTCTGTTATCAGGAGTATAGCCACAGGGAGTGTTCTTATAGAGAAAAGAGATGTAAAAGATGAGTCTAAGGTTTTGGTAGTGATATCACTCATTAAAATGGGAACACTTAAGCAGGGTGGGTTTGAGAACAAAATGTCTGACTATGATTTTCGTTTTATTTATTTTAAGACATCAGTTTTGTATATGTAAAAACAGCATCTCCAATCTGTAGAAGAAAGTTGATTATTGAATAATTACTTGGGGGACAATCAAGCCACATGGCAAAAAATAAAGTCTATCTTGAAGCTTATGCCAGGATAAAATCCAAATGAATCAGAGTTTTAAGCAGAAAGAATGAAATCATAAAAGCGTGAGAAGAAATGATTGGGCAATTAGATCATAATTTTAAGTTAGAAAAAATTCTTTCTAAATGTGACAGATTTTATTTTTAAATTCCCAACACTGCCAAAATCTCTGCTTTAGCAGATGCATTCAACTTGTCTTCTTAGCCTCCATTCCATGCATGTGCAGCATAGGAATCAATCACTGACACGGGAAAAATTACATTCAAAATTTTAGGCTCGTTTTGCTGAAGTCTTTTTCCCTCTTCAGTGATATTGATCCCCTCAGGTCTTTGCTACCTCGAATTTTTATCCCTCAGCTCAGTGATAATGGCTGAAAGCCCTAGCCTACAACTTTGTTTTCAGGATTTATTCTTCATGCCAGAAATCAGCAAATTCTGTGCCGGGTGGTGGGGGTGGGGAATTGGGGGGTGGGGGAGGCAGAAGCACTTCTAAAATTCTATGGGGGGATAGAAAAGCAAATTCTCTGCAAAGATTGGGGGGATGTAGGACTTACCTCAATAAATTTTCTTTCACTCCAAATTTTACCCTTCAATTTCTGACCGTTTTGGGTGCTGTTTGATGATTTCATACAACTATTTTTATCCCTCCCACATTTTATAATTATTTTCAGAATGAAGGTTGGTATAATGCAAGTTACTCTGTCATGCGTGGCCCGTCTCTAAGGAATTAATTAATCAAACAAACAACAAATAAGTAAAGATTTAGATAATTTAAATAGCACACTTTAAACATTTGAACAGTTATAAACTTAGAATATTAAAACCAAAACTTAGAGAACACATATTCTTTTTGAGCCATCTTGGAAAATTGCAAAAATGTACTGTGTACTAAGATATAAAATGAATCCAAACAGATTTCAATGAATTATTTTTATGACGACTACAACCATGGAGTATAACTTCTGGACCCGCTTGACCAGGGAGCCCAAACAGTGAACCCAGGCAGCCTGGGAGCTCAGTTCATGGAACTTCTGGGCCATGTAACTTAGTCTACAGCCCTGCTCAGTAACTGGATAGTCACAAGCAAAAGAATGAACGTGGACTTCTATTTTACAACACTCACAAAAAATTAACTCAAAATGAATTAAAATCTTAAATGTAAGACCTGTAACCATAAAACTCCTAGAAGAAAGCAGGTGAAAATCTCCTTGGCAATGGTCTTGGCAATAATTTTTTTGGATATGATACCAAATGCACAAGCAACAAAAGCAAGATAAAGAAAAACATCAAACTAAAATGTTTCTACACAGTAAAGGAAATCATCAACAAAATGAAAAGGCAACTTTTTCTTCTAATAAAGCATTAATATACATATTAAAATATCCTCAAACTCAATAATACGCAAGGAAACGTAAATTAAAACCACAAGTAGCATTTCCTACACTAAAGATTAACCAAGCATTAGCAATGATTGTCAAGGAGAAAAGGAATACATACATTGCTTATGGGAGTATAAACTGGGACAACCAGTTTGGAAAACAATTTTGCATAATTTATTAAATTTTAACATTCACATAACCAAGCCACTGGTTATACACTTCCAGGTCCAAACTTAGGCAAGTTGCCGTGCACGTGCACCAAGATGTGTAAACAAATGTTACTCTAGCATTATTCATAGCAGCAAAATAAGTAAATGCACAGATAGATAAGAGAAAAAACTCAAATGTTTAAATTCAAATGGGTAAACAAATTACAGTACTTTCCATGTAATGTAATATATAGCAATGAAAATCAATAAACTAATGCTACATGTATCAGCATAATCTCTAAAGTAACATTTGAGCAATGGCAAAGCAAAACACATATTATTCCATTTACATAAATTTCAGTAACAGATAAAACTAAACAATATTTCATTTATGGATGCATAAGTGATAAACTTGTAAAGAAAAGCAAGAGAGTAAGTCACAAAATTTAGAGTTATGACTGTTTTCTTCGGGACTCATTTCTGTTCCAATTATTATGTTCTTTCAGATCAATTTCCAGTTTTGAAAAAAATTTCTGTAAGTTTAACTTAGTATGTAATGGGGTTATGTTATAAACTAAATAAGGTTTATCTGTGACCCCCTCCTTCATGAGAAACAACCTATTAGCATTCTTGATTCTTTCTACTTTACTTTGTTTCCTATTATTTCCTGTTCTAAATTTCATTTTACTTACTTCCATCTACTTTCATTAGTTTTTTTTGTTTGTTGTTTTTTTTGTGGTTCGTGGGCCTCTCACCGTTGTGGCCTCTCCAATTGTGGAGCACAGGCTCCGGACGCACAGGCTCAGCAGCCATGGCTCACAGGCCCAGCTGCTCCATGGCATGTGGGATCTTCCCAGACCGGGGCACGAACCCGTGTCCCCTGCATCAGCAGGTGGACTCTCAACCACTGCACCACCAGGGAAGCCCCTACTTTATTAGTTTTGCTATGCTTTTCTTCTTCTTTCTTTTTAAGATATCTGCTTAGACCACTGTTTTTTTGTTTTTCAGAAACTCTTTCATTCTTCCATTTTTCCATTCTAATATAAGCATCTTAAGTGGTCAATTATTCTGTAAGCACAGACTTGGCTACATTCCACAAATTTTATATGTCATAGTTTTCTAATTATTCATTTAAAAATTCTTTCTAATTTTCACTTGACTCCTTTTTTGACATGTGGGTTATTTAGAAGTGAATTCTTTAACTTCCCAACAACTGGGTATTTCCTAGTTTTTCCTACTGACTGCTAAATTAATTCCTTATAACGATATGATTTTAATATTTTGAAGTTCTGAGGCTTGATTTATGTCCCAGCATATATTCAATTTTACTAAATGTTCCATGGACACTTTAATATATATATATGCAGCAGTTTGGAGGCATAGCTCCTATACATGATGATTAAACCAAGTTTGTTAAATAAGTATTCAAGGCAAATAAGCATATGAAGAGATGTGGTAAGTCCAAATTAAAACAAGTAAATTTTCTAAACTGCACTTAAGAAAAGTAGAATTAAAACAGAATGCAGTGATTTTGCTAGGTGGAAGAAAGAGAAACTAGAGTTTGAGATGTCTACAGAGACAAGAATCTTCAGGTCAGGGTGCTGAGACTTGCACAAAGAAGGAGCTCAAGAAACCTGCGAAGGAGTCTTCTTGATTTCTAGTCAAATTTGAAGCCTGTCTTATACAAGGAGACACTGTACAAGACTGATGGAGGAAAGCCACTGGAGAGCTATGGTTTGAAAAGCTATTGTGGAGATCACACAGTGCTGGGGTTGCTAGAGTTCTGACCACTTTAAAAAAATCCTAGCGGGACCTGTGAGATACGTAGGCAAGACCACAGAAGGGCCACACTTTAAGAATGTGCCTAATCCAGCTCAAAAGGGACACTATTTCTTAGGCCTTAACAAAGTGTTAAACAAGCCTCAACAAAAGAAAGTCAATCTGACAGCAAATTAGCTGCCTGCCAGTAAAATCTCAACACTTTTGAAAAGAAGACAACATAATTCAGAGTATCAAAAATGTAGTATTCACAATGATAAGCAAACACCTAGACTACAAGTTAATGATAAAAAGGAAAAAAAACAATAAAACAATACCATTTGTCCATTTACAGTTTTGCTTGATTAGATAGATTTTTGTATGTTGTGTTCTTTTTTCCTATACCTTACCAAATGGTGTGCATAGTCTATTTTGTTCCAAGGGTTATCCTGCACTGTTGTTACTTAATTTCTAAGTAGGTAAGACTATGTTGGTAAGGTTTTTGTAATTTATTTCCAATTTCATTTGTTTCATGATAAAAGCATAATGTATCAATATATTTCTTTCTCTTGAATATGTATCATGTGTGTGTATTCAAGAAAAGATACTTTATGTACAGAACAAAGATAAGGTTGACTGTTGTTTTCTTATAAGAAGTTAAGTAACCAAAAGTCAATGCAAAAAATAATTACAACCTAGAGTTCTCTTTCAAGAGAAAATACCTATTGGAAATAAAGGTTTAGGGCTTCCCTGGTGGCGCAGTGGTTGAGAGTCCGCCTGCCGATGCAGGGGACACGGGTTCCCACATTCCGTGGAGCGGCTGGGACCGTGAGCCATGGCCACTGACCCTGTGTGTCCAGAGCCTGTGCTCCGCAACAGGAGAGGCCACAACGGTGAGAGGCCCGCGTACCGCAAAAAAAAATAAATAAATAAAATAAATACATAAAAATAAAGGTTTAATAGCCATTTTGACCGGCGGCTATTATAACCTTTAGTTTTGATAGGTATTTTCTCTTGAAAGAGAACTCTAGGTTGAAATTTATTTTACATTGACTTTTGGTTACTTAACTTCTTATAAGAAAACAATAGTCAACCTTATCTTTGTTCTCCTACACACACACACACACACACACACACACACACACACACACACACACACAGAGAAAGTTTTAAAAAAGACATTTTAAAACAAAAGCTGACAGACTTATTATTAGCAAATACTTACTGCAAGAAATGTAGAAGGAGTTCCTTGGATAACTCTTCTAAATAAAGGAATAAAGAGCACCAAAAATGATAAATATGTGAGCAAATATAAAAGTGACAGGAGGAAATAGAAAACAAAATGCAAACCCTAATCATAAGAAAGCTGGAGTGGATATGATACAAAGTATATTTCAAGACAAAGAATATTAGTAGCTATAAATAGGGACATTTCATAATGATAAAAAGGTCAAGTTTTCAAGAAGACATAACAATCCTAAATATGTGTATACCTAATAATAAAGATTCAAATCATGAAGTGAACAATAACAGACCCAAAGGTAGACAGATATAGTTTAATACTCATCAGTCAGTGATTAGAATAAGTAGAAAAAAGTCTGTAAAGGTATAGAAAGTCTGGGCAATATTATCAATTAAAAATTTCTTCTCAGAAAAATATATTGTCAATGAAATAAAAGTGCAAGCTATACCCCAGGAGAAAATATTTGAAATAAATATAACTGACAAATGATTTACATATAGAATATATAAAGAACTCCTACATTTCAATAATAAAAAACAAACAACTCAATAAAAACAAGCAAAAGATGGACAGACATGGTGCCAAGGAATATATGCAAATGGTTAATAATTACATGAAAAAAGTGCTCATCATTATTAGTCATCAGCTAAATACATAAAATCACAATACATCCATTAGAATGGCTAAAATTTAAAAATAATAATACTAATTATTGCTGAGAATCTGGAGGAATGGATTCTCTCATACATTTCTGATGCACATCTAAGAACATTGAGTGAAAGTAAAGATTATTATGGGGTTAGATTTTTGCTTTTAACTACTGTGCAAGAGAGCCTGGGAAAAGAAAATGATGAGCTCAGGGTTTTGAATTCCTATAGCTAAATATTCATATGCAAGATCTAAAAATTATGACTTCCCTGAAAGAGACCTTTACCTCCTATAGTCACAGGGCCCAAAATTCTGAAAATCAAACCTAATCTAACACTGCAGCTGGTTGAATTACAATGCAAATTGAATTTTCAACTTCACAAGTCTTTGTTATTAAAGCTAAGGCATTTATTGGGAAGGAATGGGATTCTGAGAATTGGGATTGGAGCATGAGCAGATCCTGATGAAGCCACAGATGCTGAGCATCAAAATTTCCCTGAGCCTTCTTGCTAGTAGAAACAGCTCTTCCATCCCTGCTTGAAGAATTTTCTCTCTCTCTCTTAAAGAAAATGTAATTAATTATTACCTTTCAAAAGCTCATTAAAAGTGGTAAAAAAAAAAGTTTTTAAACTTTCCTTTAGTGGTGACCTAGGGTCAAGACCTAAAAAGCCCAAAAGGAATATTTTTAATTGAAGTAAAGTTGACGCATAATATTATATTACAGGTGTACAAGACAGTGATTCACAATTTTTAAAGGGAATACTCCTTTTATAGTTATTATAAAATATTTGCTGTATTCCCCATGGTGTACAATATATCCTTGTAGCTTATTTTATGCCTAATAGCTTGTATCTCTTAATTCTCTAACGTTATATTGCCCCTTCTCCTTCCCCTCTTCCCACTGGTAACAAATAGTTTCTTCTCTATATCTGTGAGTCTGCTTCTTTTTTGTTATATTCACTAGTTGGTTGTATTTTTTAGTGTCCATCAGCAGATGGATGGATAAAGAAGATGTGATATATATATATATATGTATATATGAATGCTAACAACTATCTCATGTTTATTTCTTGAGGTTATTATGATAATGGACAGAAAGCTGTCTAGCAAATAATTATTTTATTATTATTAATATTAATATTTTTGAAAGGAAATGCTAAGCAAAAGGAGTTTATCTTACTTTGTAAGGGGTATGGTCATAATATCTCCATTAATAATTGGCCCTCAAGCTGAGTCTCTTAAAAATGTCTCAGTTGGGTAAAGACGGGGAAAGGTCACGCAGGTAAAGAGAAGACATACCCCTAGGAGTGAAAAGGATGGATGTGGTTGTCTGCTGTGTAGGACCTGAGGTTTGATTACCTCATTCAGGTAGGAGATAAAAGATGCTGACAGTGTGGTATGAATATTCACCCACTGTGCTCTACCATACAAATTCAAATTCACCCACTGTGCTCTACCATACAAAGGTGGAGGCTCCTTCCTCTAGGATTCTACATTCATGAGCTATATCATGTCACTTTGTCACCTCCTTTGGGAACTCTGTGTATGCATATATCCCCTTAACTAGATCCCAGGCCCTTTGGAGGGCAGGGGCTGGGTTTAATTCACTTTTTTTTTTTTTTTTCTGAGTGTACAACTCAGACCCATTTCCTGAGTTTTGAGTGGGGTCCAGGGAGGGGCCAGCGCTGCAGCGGGCTCAGGCTGCAGTACGAATGGCTCCATCACTTGGGCCTTTTATGATCCAACCATAGAAGCCCTGATAAAGAGTCACAGCACATGCACGTAAGCTCTTGGAGGAATTCTATGCTGTGTTCTGCAGAGAACTACTTTTCCTTTTGATTTAGCTGCAAGCTTGCTTCTAGGACCTGGTAAAGACCAAATGTTTGGCCATGGCCTTCACGTGGCCATGTGATCTGGCAGTTTGTATTCCTAACTAGCATATTACCTGACACATAGGATTCAATAAATAAGTGTATATTAAACAACAGTAGTGAGTGCTATAATCGAGTTCAGAACAATGTTAATGTGCAGAGAAGCAGGGAGCCACTGACTCTGCTGAGAGTGCTGCCAAAGGCTTCATAAACAGGAATGTCCATAAGCATTTTACCAGGATTTTTGTGTTTATGCTACTAGATCACCATTTTCAAAGAGAAAGTTTCTTAGACAGTATGTGACTTGTTTCAGTGATCCCTCAGGATCTAGAAATTTTAACTGCTTGTCCCTCGAAGTTTAGGAATGAATGTTTCTACAGCTGCTGATTTATTAACATTACTAAAGTTATACAAACCTGGTGTGTCTGGGCTGAATTTCAGCTAATCTGGACTGAATATATTTTCTAACCCCAAAACCAGAACACATAGTCTGACAAGTATACTTTTGGGAAAAACAGAATAAGATATTTGAAATGGCAACTGTCTTGGAAAA
The DNA here is from genome assembly GCF_000442215.2 of Lipotes vexillifer. Taxonomy (NCBI): domain Eukaryota; kingdom Metazoa; phylum Chordata; class Mammalia; order Artiodactyla; family Lipotidae; genus Lipotes; species Lipotes vexillifer. Next base: position 2,640,482 of record NW_006785351.1, on the reverse strand, counting down.
TCTCTGTAATCTCTGGTTGCTATTAGCATAGCCTGTTACTTTCTCGCGCATAAAGAATGTGTGAACTACTGAGGGACCCATAGGTGATGGTCTGTGGTTGATAAAGAGAACTGGAGGTGAGTAGAATTCAGTGGGATTCTACAGAGGTGTGGGACATCCACAAAAAGTGGACGTGGTAGGAAGAGGAAATGGAAGATGCACTCTGCGCTTAGAATTAGATGCCTCTGAAGAAGTCAAACAGAAAATCCAGGATTTCTTCAGGATAAAACAACCTGGTTTGTAGTTAAAAGGAGGGAAAAGAAAACTAAAGAGGGGAGGAAAAGGAAAACACCAAGCTCAGTATTGATAGATACCATGTATTCCAACGTGTCACCTTTCTAGCTGTGTGACAATGAGCTCATCACTGACTCCCTTTGAGTGTTAGTTCCTCATAGAATAAAATGGAGTAAAAGTTCTGGTATCATAAAATCATGTGTGTATCCACCAAGAATATAAGCAAATTAAATCTGGAGTAAGAAGGAAGCTGTATTATACTGTATTTTTAAAATATTTTTATTGAAATATAGTTGATTTACAATGTTAAGTTTCAGGTGCACAACAATGTGATTTAGTTATATTCTTTTCCATTACAGGTTATTGCAAAAAACTGAGTAGAATTCCCTGTTGGTTATCTATTTTATATATAGTAGCATGTATGTGTTAATCCCAACCTCCTAATTTATCCCTCCCCCACCCCTTTCCCCTTTGGTAACCATAAGTTTGTTTTCTATGTCTGTGGATCTATTTCTGTTTTGTAAATAAGTTCATTTGTACCTTTTTTTTTTTAACGTTCCACAAATAAGCGATATTATATGATATTTGTCTTTGTCTGTCTGGCTTACTTCACTTAGTATGATAACCTCTAAGTCCATCCTTGTTGCTGCAAAAGGCATTATTTCACTTTTTTATGGCTGAGTAATATTCCACAGTGTATATATACATTGTGTATATATCGTATATATTGATATATATACCACATCTTCTTTATCCATTCGTCTGTCAGTGGACATTTAGGTTGGAAAGCTGCATTGTAGAAATTAAAAAGAAGTAGTAGAAAGGAGTCAAAGACGAGAAAAAAAGAGCAAGTTCAGAAAAAGATGGGAAGAAATTATTCCCAAGAATGGATGATATAATCTTACCCCAAAACAGAATTTTGTAACACCAGAGACTCTGAGGGAAGAGAAACTAGAAGTGGGAAGCTAATATAATCTCATATGTAAATCTCATATGTACAAATGATTTGAAAAGTTAAAGAAAACATCCAGATGTGAGGAGTCACTAAATACTAAAGCTATGTAACCATGAGCCAATATCAGGCTTTCACAAGTGGTCATAAAAGTATAACATCAGATATCAGTCAAGAGTTCCAGATTTGGGGGAATGTGACAGATGGCCCAGCTGGCTGAAATCTGAGACCAAATACCTTTTTAAACAAAGGGACCAGGCAGAGGATTTATAAACAAGCCTGACCACAGACTACAAGAAAATATTCATGTGTGCACTCCTGTATCCTCTTTTTCTTACTCACTTAGATAAACTATGACTTTATTAGTGTTAACCTCCAAAGAGAAGGATTTAAAAAGAAAAATTATATGTTTTATATGCATATACTTTCATCCATGGATCTTCAATAAAGAACACACAGACATTATTCAAGATTTTCACTCTATTACCAATCTTGAAAATATGCTTTAATGTAGAGTTTGTTAATAGCACACAGTAGAGTCTGGCATAAAAGAAAATGAGCTCCAAGATTAGAACCAGAAGATCCCCACTCTAGGCTCAGCTATGATGATGCTAACTGTGTGACCTTGCCAAGTCGTTATATGTAATGTGACCATTTTAATCCTACCTACTATAACCACTTCACAGAGTTATGAAGACAGTCAAGTGAAATAAGATTGAGAAAAGCTGTACAAACAGCAGTTATTATTAGGTCATTCAGTAGACTACCATACTAAAGAGGCCAAAATATCTCATGTAGATATCTGGTAGACCAATTAACTGTTCATGATTCTGTATCAACTGGGTTAATTTATATTCCAGACTCTCGGGACACAGATACTAAGGAATAAGATATGGCTCCAGGGCTTCCCTGGTGGCGCAGTGGTTGAGAGTCCGCCTGCCGATGCAGGGGACACGGGTTCATGCCCAGGTCTGGGAAGATCCCACATGCCACGGAGCAGCTGGGCCCGTGAGACATGGCCACTGAGCCTGCGCGTCCGGAGCCTGTGATCCGCGATGCGAGAGGCCGCAACAGTGAGAGGCCCCAAAAAAAAAAAAAAAAAAAGATATGGCTCCAGCCTTTATTCAGCTCACAGTTAGGAACTGGCTGGAAGAAGGGAGCAATGCAATGGAGATAAGCACATATTATTGCTCTTTCTTCTGGTGATACCTAAAGAAGTGCTTAGTTTCTCTGCTCACGCCTCTGATGATTGACATTAGCAAGATATAACAGGGAGCAAATGGACCTGAATGATGGGAGAAAAAAGCCTTATTTTGCAGGTTACAAAATCTTTTCATACATATTATTTACTCCTCATCACCTCTGTGTGTTACAGAAAATCTAGGTAGCCCTACTTTTGCAGACAGGAGTCTCAGGGAGTTACTTCTGCTGCCCAAGATGGTAGAAAGGAAGATCTAGCCTACTACTCAGATTTTGTGATTCTAAACCACGTATATTGGGCCAACAGGAGAGAAATGATGGTTGTAACTAGAAAAGCCATTTTTTCATCTCTAAAGCCTAATATTATCTACACATGATTTTCTGGAGTCTGCACTTACAGTTCAAAAAGACATTGATTTAGTTTTTACCAAAATATGCCACCTGTATCTTTAAAACCTCTTGCAAATCTGTTGACTGTCTTGAGGAGCTAAGATCTGAGTAAATACTTTCATTTGGATTTCAAACGCCTTTATCTTTATGATGCAGACACTCGACAGGTGGACGATAAATAAAATGGAAGGTCCCTCACACAAGCTAAAACTATACACTCTTTTGCTTCTTCTACCTATTCTTATTCATTCTAGAAGGACTTGCCTGGGAATTTTTTTTTTCTTTTGTGGTATGCGGGCCTCTCACTGTTGTGGCCTCTCCCGTTGCAGAGCACAGACGCCGGACGCGCAGGCTCAGCGGCCATGGCTCACGGGCCCAGCCGCTCCACGGCATGTTGGATCTTCCCGGACTGGGGCACGAACCCGTGTCCCCTGCATCGGCAGGCGGACTCTCAACCACTGCGCCACCAGGAAAGCCCTCGGCTGGGAAATTTTGTCAAGATAAGAAACATGCAATCCCCAAATACCACTATACTTTTTTAGAGGAATAAAGTGTACTTTTAAAGGGGTAAGATTAGCTCCCTATTCCTGCTTACCTCCTAAAGTGAAACAGAAATGCCATTAGAATGAAAAGTCACAATAGCTACCCACAGGAAAAAATCAATAATTATATCTTTTCTCTATTTTTTTAATGGTTAGCAAGTTGTCTGGAATTGTGCAGGCATAAAGAACCTGAGAGTTGTCTGACCTACTTATACAGAAAATGAGCAAAACCAAAGAGTCAAGGAAATTCAATGCACAGCTACTTTGAAGGAGGTGAGTAAGTGGCTACCTGCCTGGAGGAGTCTGAGATGACTGAGGTCCCTCAAGCCTCCTGATTGATGTCAGACTCCCCTCCTCTCAGGAATGGTATTTATCACATTGCACAGCAAAAGTGGTGGGTTGTGGGAAGGATATTTTTTCCTGACGGCATAGTTAAAAGCCACAATAATTTCCTTTCATGGCCTGTCCTAGGAACTTGGGAAGAAAGGGGTATCTGGAATTTTTCATGTCCAGACTTCTTCAGAAGTTAAAATACCAGACCTTTGCTTTTCTAACACTTGTCAAAGAAGTGAATTCCTTAACTGTTCCATATAATTATCCTATCCAATGGGCAGGGACATGTCTTTAGTGAAAACATACCAGAGGAGAGGAATGTCACCCACATTAGTTAGGTGGAGTCTGATGGGTGTAAAGGAAGTCCCCCAGGGAAGATGATATCTCTGCCCTAATTTTTTAAAAACATGTAGGTGTCAAGCTAGGTGATAAAGAGGGAATATAGTGAAAAGAACTGCCTCATGCAAGGCCTACAGCATGAGGAAGCATGGCACATTGGAGTTCTGCAAGATGTCACCTAAGGCTGGCTGGTTTAGAGAATTTTGCATCTAGGGATTCAGGGTGCTATTCTCTAGGACAGTGGCAAACCAAATTTTAGAGTTAAAACAAATTTTTAAGAGTAAGAGTAATTTTGAGGTCATCCATATGAGAGAAGATGTAATATCACTGCATATTAATATAAAATATTTGAAATGATAAGCTAATAAAAATTCAGGAATGTTTTAAAGTGAATTTGTATTTGCTTTTAAAACTTGAATATTTAAAATAGTACATGGATATGGAGTTGTTATTCAATCAATGGGTAGTGAACAGTGCCTGTGTATCTTTACAACTCTACAAGACTCCCTTTGTACCCTGGGACTAGAACCTACCAAGACCATGGAAACTCATTGAGGGGTTTTAAAGAGAGGAATAGCATGATCAGATAAGTCATGAGAGAAGTAACACGATCAGATAAACACTCTAAGCTGTTGAAGATTTTATGTTACTCCTCCTAGGCGAATTTACATTTAAGAAAGGACAATGATAGACAATGCTTAACAAAAGTTGAAAGTTGAAAATTGTAGTTTGCAATTGGTAGTTAAGGAATTTAGCATGAGAACTTTTCAAGTTCTTCAAATCCCAGTAAAGAGTAAAACAATACCTAATAGTTGCTAGAATAATATATAGGATAAAAGACTGTTCTATGTCCTTAAATCTTTATTTATTATTCAGTGCTGTCAGGGAATGAGGCCATATATAATGTATATGGATGATCAGTTTTCAAAAAATAAGGTTACAATAGACAGAGCACTATTTCCCTCAATCAATGCTATCGTCCCCTCAATCAAAACACCCTTTCCCTCTGGCTGTCTTCAGGAAAGTCTTAAGAATTAAGCAATGTGTATCATCCTCCTAGATTTAGTCACATTAAAGTATGAATAGCTAATAACTTTCTAACAGGATATTTTACTTTTAAAGGCGTAGTTTGTTAAACATGAAGGATATCTAATTGGGAAAATTATTAGAGGGATAGTGGACAGGAGTACACTTTTGAGAAACACAGTTTTTCTTGTCCATCCCTACCCTACCATTTCTCTAGTATCTTACAATTCTTTGATATCAACTTTCAGAACACCTATTATTATAGATATGTGAATAAGGCATAACTCGAATATTGTTCCAAAGAAAAAATACCACAGAATGGGAATCAGATCATTGGTAAGAAGCAGGCTGTTATCCAGACATATAACTTTGGACAAATCATTTTGGCTCAATGGGTCCCAATTTCCTTATCTTTTTTTTTCTTTTTTTTTTTTTTTGCGGTATGCGGGCCTCTCACTGTTGTGGCCTCTCCCATTGCAGAGCACAGGCTCCGGACGCGCAGGCTCAGTGGCCATGGCTCACGGGCCCAGCCGCTCCGCAGCATGTGGGATCTTCCCGGCCCGGGGCACGAACCCGGGTCCCCTGCATCGGCAGGCGGACTCTCAACCACTGCGCCACCAGGGAAGCCCTCCTTATCTTTAAAATGAAGACAGGGAAGAATAATTTCTAAGGATGGCAGAGTGGGTTTTTGTGTGTGACTGTGTTGCTGGACTGATCAGGCCAGGCAAGTGGGTGCCTCCTTTGCTCCCATGGCCTCAGGTGTTTTCAACCCCCATACCCCCTAGATGCTGGTATCTCAGCTGAAGAGAACCTTTGCAGAGAGAGGAGGACTGGACTTTCATCCTAGGCATATGAGAGCATTTGTGATGTCTATTCCAGCTCTGACATTTTTTGAATCTGGATTTTTCTTATCACCTGGGAACCGTGCCCCATAGACATAACAGAAGCCGGCAGATAACAGGAATTCTTGAGCTCGTCTTGCAGAACAACAGATAGGGGAACAGCTTGTTAACACCCCTCTGCCTGTAAACTACCTTTCCTGATTAAGCTCATTTTAGGTTAATTTTTCCTTCTTTCTCCACCCACCCCTTTAATTGTATACCTTCCCAGCTTCCTATAACTTCAGGAACTAGGAGTCAGCTCTTGTCCAGTGTGAGCCAGTTAAGGCTCGTTGGGGCCACCGATCCTAAAACTGGGCCTGAACAGCTGTCTAAGGAATGGCATTTTGACATCAGAGGGCTGGAAAACTCCAGCTTCAGATCATGCTAAGTGCCTCCATCTTGAACATGCAGACACATGTAAACAAGATGCACCTGTGCAGAACACCGATTACCTCACCTTTTCTCTACATCCAGCCAACTTTCCCCATGTCTAAGACCACCCTGCTTATGCTATAAATATCCCAACCCCCTCACTTTCAGGGAGATAAATCTGAGACATGTTCTCCCATTTCATCACTTGGCTGCTTTGAGAATAAACTGTTTCTCTGCCACAAACCTTGGCATGTCAGCATTTGGCTTACTAAGTGCCAGGGGAACAGACCTGATTCTGTAACAACCCCTGTTCTCGTTGTCAGTAGAAATGTTAGTGAAACTCAAGTAGACATTTTATGGCTTTTACTGATAAATTAAAAAGTAGTCAAAATAAATATTCAGCTAAAAGAAATACAGGAATATCCATCTCCATTCATCCTTATTCATTAATGACCCTGGGCTCCAGTTCCTATTTAAATATCTGTGATGTTCCATAAGGATTCTTAGAAGCCAAGAAGCTTTGGGCTTTTATTGGCACAATCTGAGGCAAAGCATCTATTTGTCACAGGTCACAGACAGGTCCTTCTAGCGGCAGACAAGGCACCAGTTCTTCAAAACATAACTAAGACTTCCAAAGTCACCTGTGGGAGAGCATACCCACCCCTGCCTGTCTGTCACACACTCTGCATCCTCCCAAGGTGGGAGTACTTTGGAAATGTGACATTAACTAAGAGACCCAGGGGCCTGGCCATGAGGCCTGGTTCCCACAGATTGAGTGAAGACTGCCTCCTCATAAGCTTGGCTTTCTGGTACAATTTCCATCCACATTTCAAATTTTTTTTAATGAGTTTAAACATTGAGAAGGTAGAAATAGACTAAAAAGTGGAAAAGCATGGAATTTGGACCAGGAATTTGCTAGATGAAACTAATTTAAATGTAGAATGCACTGAGGCATTGGGAAGCCATCTGAAGAGTTAAGATATTTGGAAAGTGGTTTGTGAACAAAATAATTTTCAAGATACAGCTGATTTAGAAAATGTAAAATTAGCAAAAGATACTTTGTAGATTGGAGAGCTTGGAGAACATGGCTTACATCACTAACAGATGATAGAATGGACTCCCACTGGGGCAGGGGTGGATTTAGCCTGTTTACTCAAATTAGAACCAGTATTCTTAATGTTTGAGGGATCACGTGTGGTTCCTTTTTCTTTTTTTCTTTTTTTTTTTTTTGGTGGTACGCGGGCCTCTCACTGCTGTGGTCTCTCCCGTTGTGGAGCACAGGCTCCGGACGCACAGGCTCAGCGGCTGTGGCTCACGGGCCCAGCCACTCCGCGGCACGTGGGACCTTCCCGGACCGGGGTATGAACCCGCGTCCCCTGCATCTGCAGGTGGACTCTCAACCACTGTACCACCAGGGAAGCCCAGTGTGTGGTTCCTTTGGTTGAATGGATCAACAGCAGTCTGAGAGGCAATCTAACCTGTAAGCTTTATTCTGCCACTGATTCACACAATGACCTCGAGGCATCACTTCTCTGTGGGGGAGATAAAAGTGTTAGTGATCTTTGATCTAATAATGCTTCTTGGTGGAAACTCTCAGAAAATCATCCAAGATAATTCAAATAAAGAGGAGAATCGAATAGATGGTACTGAAATGATCCATGGTGATTGCATCTACATTAAATATACCTAGGCTTAATGGGAACTGTGAATGAGAACTTAGAAACTGTCACAGGCCAAGCAGACATTCTCTAATCTCTCAATTCCTATCTCCCATTCTCCCTTCACATGGATTCTCATCATTGTTTCTCTCTGTAAACTGATTCTATTTACACCTCTTTCTGTATACAAACTTTCCCTTTCATCCAATCCCAACCCCACTAACTGTATAATCTGAGTCCATTACCTAAACTATCTGAGCACCAAATCTAAGGTCACAGAATTGAGTTGTTTGCAGTGTCACATGGATTTCAGATCTTTCACCAGTGCAGGAAGAGAAAGGAATAACTATACTCACTGAGTATTGCAGGATCCAAATGATATAATGTGCTCAGTCAATGCTAACAGTGAATACCTGCATCAATAAGTTGTTGCCATCTGAATCCAAGGGAAAGTCGTGAACAGAGTGTATGAATATTGGGCACTTTGTATCTCCCTTTCTGAGTTTAGCTTGTCAGGCTCTATTACAGTTGATATTTATTAGGAGAGGGATCCTCCCAATTGATCAAGGGCTCACCTGGTGTAAGGAGCAAAGTGAATAACAAGCCTACCTTAAGATAGAGTTTCATATCAAGAATGTTCAGGAGTCAAGAAGGACTCATATGAGGTTATTATATAGATATATATTTAATATAATATAATATATGTGATTGTGGTTACAGATACATATTTCGTGCTTTATCAAGAAGTATGAGTTACATAGTATACAACGTATTGGTTACCAAATTAGAAGATAAACACATTGTTTCTAAATGAAAAACTTATAGGATAAATGCTGACAAATGGATTTCCAAATCTTTCATTTCTACACTTTTCTCTTGCCTGGTCTCCTGAAGATGAGTTGCGAGTTGCAGCATTCTTAAAAAATTTAGTCCCCCCAAATTCTAATAATATACGACATGAAAATAACTTTTGGCAAAAATTATCCAGATTACTTCTCTCCATTGGAAAATTTTTCAGCATTTCCCATTGTTTTGTCTATGCCTTAGTTTATACATTTTCCTAGATAGTGAGTTAAATGCTTTTAATTGTATTCATTATTAGATAACAGTGGTTAGACTCAACTATTTAAAATGTATCCTCATACAGGGGGAGAAAAGAAATGGAGATATAGGTGTGAGACAGAAAGGAAAATTGTCTCAGGTGAAAAAACAAGAGGCTTATCAAACTGGATATAAATGTTGATTTTGTAGCTTCTCTACTAGAAATGATTATTATTAAACTGTGAGGTGAGGATAATATTCCAAAGTTTGGGTTGTCTGTCTTTTTCCCTTTACTCTCTGCTATAAGTTTCCATTCGAAGCTACAAATGTCTCTGTTGGAAGTCTTGATCTTTTCAGTTCCAGTATGCTGGGGAGAGCCTTTCTTTGGATATCTATTGCTCTGGTCGGCCATATAACCTATTTGAATGAAAATATGTTTAGCACAATGAGTAGTTGCTAAATTGCTAAAGAGCCTTATCCAAGGCAAGAATTGAACACACTCTTATAGAATGGAGAGCCTGGAAAACCCAAACACTGAGATGTATCAAGACATCGTGTCCAGAACCTACAGAGAGTTGCCTGACCCTTGGGTGTGGACATTTGGATGTTAGAAACTGGGTTCTCCATGCTCTGCTCTCTGGCACAAGCAAGCCCACTGGGGAAAGAAAATCCTCCATGTTTCTTCTTTTATCTAATCAAGAATCCCTAGGATATTAAAATGGATTTTCACATCAATCTGCATTGTTAGTCAAGAAAAGCCTTCCTGCAAATCTTGGTGGTGACAGCAGAAACTATTTGATTTTCAATCACGTGGAGCTGCTCTTAAATATCTCCTAGTGAATGGACTCACTTTGTAGGTCTGGGCACTTACTTCTTTACCACTTCCTATCTCTCCTTTCCCCCTTTTCTCATGACCTTATTTCTCTCAAACCTGCTAAATTACCAGGAAACAAGGAAAATGGCCTGCTAGAGGGAATGATTTCAGGGATAAAAATGATTCCTCTGAAATATGATAGCCTTTGAAATGATTCTCAAATTATCAAATTTGTGATGTGACGGATAGCTTGACAAAGCCCTGGCAGGGAATGTTTATTAGTTTATCAATTGATTTACTTATGGTCAAGTTTTTATTGAAACTTCTGGATATCTATTATTCTTTGGGAAATAATAACAAGTTCACCCTGTTGAAAGGGAGTGTATACAGACAGCACATCAACCAAGCATAATCCATGGCTTTGTAGGGGACAAAAGTAAAAACAATTTCTTTAACAACTTCTCTTTATGCACTAAAAACTGAAATCTGCTTAAAGCATAATTTATACCATAGAGAATTAGAGTACATAGGTGGTATGGGGAGTGGGGCACAAAATGTTTTCATAAATTTGATTCTATTGATTTGAAAGCAAAGTTACTGAAACACCTCAGTTCTGCATTTCAGAAGGTGTCTATCTGAGAGAAAAGAAATGTGTATGTGTGTGCATGTGTGCATGTGTGTGTAAGGAGTTGTTCACATGAACAAGCATTGCTTTAGCAGATGAACATGGAACACAGCCTCCTAATTTACTCTGAGAGTTGATAGTCTGTCTCTTTCTTCTGGTCAAGTTTAGATCCTAATCAGGCACCAACCACAAACTATATCAAACCCAGGCAGAAAAACAGGTTATGGTGGTTACCTGACCTACCTACCTAATCATAGGTTTCTCTCAAGGATGAGAAGCATATACTCTTATTCCCATCGACTACCTCTCTACATTCCAGATTCACTTATGACTGTTACATTTTCACAAGGGAGGAAAATGCCAGCACCACAGGGCTCACTCCTGCATTGAGTTTCATACTTTCCCAGGCAATTTACTCAAGGGAGAGTGGGGAGGAAGGGGAGGAGGCAAAGGGAGTGATAAACAGATGTTACACATTTTTTTTTCCTGGAAAGATCATCCCAGTTTTCCTAATTTCCCAAAATTTAAAAGAATGTTTATTTTGTTTGTGTTACTATGGCAACTTCTAGTAGCTCAGTTTTTTTTCTAAGTTTAAAAACACCAAAGATTTCAAAGAATTTTCTAGGGCAATTTTTATACATTTGCTTTTTCATTTTGGGCTGTGATATTTGTATTCCTTTTAATTTTATTATTTAGAAGAGTGTGTGTGTGTGTGTGTGTGTGTGTGTGTGTGTGTGTATGTGTGTGTACTGCTTTAAATTTAAAATCATATTTACATATATATTACATGTCACCGGTTGACTGCAAGGCATTCATGCTTCTTGTAGCCTTTACAGCATTGCCCTCCTGGTGCTTTTCCTGCCCTCTGCCTCCTGGGTTCAGCTTATGAAAAGGTGAAGGTCCTTCTTATCCTCCACTGACAAGTCTACCCACTTACATAAGATGTGCAGTCAATTTATGAATACAGTCAGTCTGAGTCTTTGTCACATCAACCATCTTGGTGAACTCTGTAATCTCTAGTTAATTCTCTGGGTATTTTCAAACATTTTGTTGTTTCAAATAATATGAATAAAATATTTGAAATATTAATGACATCAAAATTTTTCTTAAAAAATGTTTTGGCATTCAAGAAAAAAATAACTCACCTAGATTCTTCAGTTCTTAAATTTTCTAGCTGCATTAGCAAGTAAAGGGTTGGTGATTTTATACTGATTTGGGGCAGCATAGACAGATGCTGAGGATGGTTGTGCTGGGAATTCTTGTTGTGAGTTGCTTGTCACTCCTACACGAATAGACATGGTAAGAACTTTTTCATGCTCACAATGTTGGTCTGGCCTAGCTGTCGACTTCTTGATGACGGAGTCTCTTTGAAGTGAGCAATACTGACAAATATGAATGAACTCATACCAGACTAGCAAGAGTTGGCAGTAGACCCAGTCACTCCGACCCATTTTCAGAGTTTGAAATGGCAAGTATTCAGGAAGGGCACATTAGCCTTTGAAATACAAAAAAAAAAAAAAAAAAAAAACCAACCTGCTTGCTTTTTTTGCTTATTTAAAAAAAAAAAAAAAAAAAAAAAAAAAAAAAAGGAAAACCCAACAAATACAGTCAGTGTTTACTCAAAGAATACAGTCATATAGTTGCTTCAGTTTCAATATTCTTAGGAATTAAGTGAATAAATGGGCTACAAACATGTGAAACTAGGAGTGTGTGAAAGAAAAAAAGAAACAAAAGGAGCAAATACAAGACTAAACAATGTAGTCTTCTACTTAAACATTTCAGATTTTTATTAATCCTTTAAAAATTACTTGTTTAATTAACTCTGTGTCCTCACCTTGGTTATATTCATACAGAGTTTGACTCTATTACTAGATTATGTAAATCATTGTTTAATCAAATCTACTAAAGATAAGAAAAAAATTCTAGCAAGACTTATAATAATGAAATACAGAATTAAAAGTTTAAACCTACTAAAAATACCATGGCTTATCAATTGGCTGTGTGTAAGGCATGTTAGGGGTATAAATGTGCATTTTGACTATAAATACAATTCATTAATGCAGGGAGAAAATAGGGAGGGAAGTGAGGGGTTGCTAAAAGATCAGATTATTTTGCAAAATGCAGGGTACTTTAAAATTTTATCTCACTTAGAACGTCTCTGCATTTAGTCAAATTAAGTTTTCCAAAGATAATTTGGTGTTATAAAGATAATCGTCTTTTACTAAACAAACTGATGGCATCATAGGACAACTAACCAGTTTAGGTTTGACAAGATTTTCCCATCTTAGTGTACAGCCCTCGTGATATTGAGGTGGGCGACCACTGCAATGAGTAGCAACTGTTATATATGATTGGAGTCAGAAATTTTGGAATTTTATACTCACACGAATTTTAAATAATTTGAAAATTGAAACTTTGTGCCTACATACTAGAGGCATAGATACATGTATAACGTAGTCCCTTGTCAATCTCAGGTCATTGATTTAATACAGAATTTGGTAACTTTATGCATGGGAAGGTATGAGGGAAGTATAGGGAAAG
>NW_006785351.1:2620868-2627116 GCF_000442215.2 Lipotes vexillifer | reverse complement strand
TTTTTTTTTTTTTTTTTTTTTTTGTGGTAAGTGGGCCTCTCACTGTTGTGGCCTCTCCCGTTGCGGAGCACAGGCTCTGGACACGCAGGCTTAACGGCCATGGCTCACGGGCCTAGCCGCTCCGCGGCATGTGGGATCTTCCCAGACTGGGGCACGAACCCGTGTCCCCTGCATCGGCAGGCGGACTCTCAACCACTGAGCCACCAGGGAAGCCCCATATTCTTATCTTATATTTCCTCTGATAGATTTTTTTCTGTCGTTCTGATTGAGTTTCACAACAACATACAAGAGTAGAGCTTAATTAGGAATGGGGGCAGAAAGAAGAAATTGGAAAAGGAAGGCATTTGGGCAATAGATAAACATCCAAAACAATGTGGGCAAAGGAGGAAGCAACACTCCCTGGGGTTTTCTGTTTGAGAGTCTTTGAGCAACAAGCTGCTATAGGAAAATATGTGGGTTGCTGGAAAGTGCAGGGTTATTGTGGAGGAAATAACTGTTGGGAGATTCTCACAGACCAACTGCATTGCTACTTAATGAACTCCTGATAAAACCCAGAGCGCACAAAGCGAGGCAGTGAATCCTTTTCCATCAGGGCATGGATTCTTTTCTGGGCCGCATCAAAGCTGCTTGGGGAAGGTTCCACCAGGTTCTTCACTGTGATGTCCTTCGTGAAATGATCAATATTCACCTGTGAGACGGGAAACAGGGTCACTGAGTCAGCCAGGTTGTGGGATTTGAGGAGGGGTTGGGAGAGAAGTGGAATTTCTCACCAGTATGACACATGAGGGGAAGAGAGTCATAGAAAGTGAGAAATATCATTTCTATTTTATACACAGTGGGGTAAGGCAACTTCAACAAATGCTTCAACAAACGCATGACTCAGATTAAGATCAACCAGTGTTAGACACCCACTGTTAGAAACAAGCAACCAACACATGCAGACCTCATATAATCCTCACAATAACCCTAAGAATGAGTGTTTCCTTTTGTAGGGGAAAGATAGAAAGATAGATAGATAGATAGACAGATAGATAGGTAGATAGATAGATAGATAGATAGGTAGGTAGATAGATAGATAGATAGATATAGATAGAGACTTCTTCAAGATCACAGAACTAATAAATGTATTTGAATGCAGAGACTCTGAAAGCAGAGACTCTGAATCCAAGTATCCTGATGCCTAATCCCACAGTCCTCCTACCACAGCATTTGGTTTCACACCTAGTGGGGAGAATGAAGAGGGAGAAAGAACTTCTGACCAGGGATCCAAGACCTTTTGCATGGTTCTCGAAGAATAAAGAAATTTGGTCTTTTCCTGAAACGAAGTGGGAAACAATGGTTCTAGTGCAACAATAATAACAATAGCAGCTAATGCTTACTGAGTGCGGAGAGCTTAACTTTTACAGGCACTGTGCTATGAATTCATTGAATCTTACAACTCTAGGAGGCAATACTGACACCTACATTTTACACCTGAGGGACAGAAATGTTAAGTGACTTGCCCAAGATCATAAGTGGTAGAGAGAAAACTCAAAAGCCCAGCAATATTGCTTTTACCCAGTAGACTGCAATGTTGGAAGGCATTAATTTGTCCTGAATGCAGGGCTACTACAGCGAGCCACTCCCAGGGACACCATTCATGTTAGGGTCCGTGTAAATGGCCCCTGGAGTTGTACAGTGTACAACCTGCCTGGGCTTGTCTGAGTATGATTTGAGAGAAATCACGTTGTATGTTTCAATGACTCTTAAGGAGTCTGCATGTAAAAGAGAAAGAAACAAATCAACCAATAATTTTGAACTGGAACATGAGAAAATGTTTTAGGTCTCTCCTGGGCTGCTAGAAGTTCTTGAAACTGAGAAAAGCTATTTGGGCTCAGAGAATTATGAAGCAGCTTTAGGTCAGAGTCAGGGACAAAGACATGATTGGGGAGTACGAGGCCAGAACACACAGGAGTGACTGTGACTGAAGGTCCAGGATGAAGTGAGTTGAGGCTATGACATGTTTTCCACAGATGAGAGGGGCCTGTGTGCTTTATGCAGGAATGGCAGAAGACTACACAGGAGGCACTGGAAACAGCCTCAGAGGTGAGGTAGTCTGACTCCTGCCTTCACAGGTGAAGACTCCGAGACCCAGAGAGGTCGTTACAGGCCCACAAACAGCTAGTGAGGGACAGAGGTGAGGCTATAATGCGTATTTCTCTATTCTCAGTCTGTTATTCTTCTCGCGATGTTTCTTCCTTCTTTTAAATATATACTGAGCTAGGTGGGCAGTCTTACTCAAATAGTTGCATTTCTAAAAATTATAGAATTATCCCCTAATCCTATTTTTTAAAGAAGTGAAGTATTTAAAACTTTCTAACACACTGCATGCACCAGCAAAAACAGCTATTTATCTTATAAGTTTTATGTGCATGGGTTCCTCTAATGAATCATTTTGATATATACTCATCTGTTTACTAGAGAGCAAAGAAAATATTTTTCATTAATTTAAAATATGGACAGTTGACAATCTGCAATATACGAGTTTTCTACTTATTGAACTACGCAGGGTCACTTCTCTTTTTTTAATCTTAGTTCCAATTTTTTTACAACTGTATCTCTCCTTTAGTTCCTTATCTTAAAGAACTGAGGTGAATATTCAGAGAAAGAAAATTTAGATTGCTATTTGCCTGGGTAAATTTGTTTTATAGGTCAATCTGCTGGTCATCAAAATGAAATAGTAAATTTGGGGGTCAAAATACAAGAGTTGGAGAATTTTAAAAATAACAGCTACAATTTATTAAACATCCTCTAGGTACACATACATATATGTGAGATGATTACAGTTAAGGGAACTGAGAATTAGAGAGCTTTAGTGAGAAACTTGCCCAAAGGTACACACTGAGAAAGGTCTGGGTTGGGATATCTGCACCCATTCATCTCACAAATATTCACTGAATGTTTATTATGTGTCAGGAGTGGGATTCACATTCTCTCTGATGCCCAGCTCAGAGACTGGAGGCCAAGGCTGTTTTATTTTGAGCTCACAGGTTCTCATAATGAGGGCCACCATTTGTGTGTCCTAGTAACTCAGCCAGGGTTTTGTTTATTTTGAAACTTCATTTTTCTTTTTTTTTTTTTTTTGCGGTACGCGGGCCTCTCACTGTTGTGGCCTCTCCCGTTGCAGAGCACAGGCTCCGGACGCGCAGGCTCAGCGGCCATGGCTCACGGGCCCAGCCGCTCCACGGCATGTGGGATCTTCCCGGACCGGGGCACGAACCCGTGACCCCTGCCTCAGCAGGCGGACTCTCAACCACTGCGCCACCAGGGAAGCCCTTGAAACTTCATTTTTAATGTCTCATATTTTCATGATAAACACCAATGTTCTAGTAAGGAACCTCGAGAACAAAGTTTTCCTTGAGCTCAAAACAATAGTCCAGATGGGTCTCCACGATGTGCAGATATTGCAACAAATCCTAGTCTTCTGTAAATAGGAATTATGTTGGTAGGAAGATAGGCTGGAAATGGGAGATCAGTTGAAATCAGGAAATGGGTGTCAAATTTAGTACTAATCTCCTTGGTAACATTACAAATAGAGATTCCACGTGGATAGAAGAATAATGTCCCAGCACAAAAGGCATCAGAAGTAGGGGAAGTTAACATATATGCATAGGGTGGGAGCCTGAGGAGTAGAAGAGGAGATCTGGATAAGATTCCACAGCAAGACTAAGCCCAGTTCCATCTTAGGACTCTCACTTTCTCCACCTTGACCCATGGTGCTCTATACTCTCATGATCCTGACCTCCACATCCTGTGTCATGGAGGGAGCTCATCTGTTGGTATTAGGTATATAATTTGTCCATCCATTCAAACATATTTATCTTTCAAAAAAGATCAGTGATGAATAATGTATTACCAAAGGAATAAATATCAAATGGTGGGACCTCAAGAGTCTAGAGCCCCTGAGAGAGAAAAAGGATATTGGGGTTTTCCCCTCTCAAATAATCTTGTTAATTACTGCCTACCTAGAGGTTTTGCTCAGATCACCCCTGTGATTGACCCCAAATCTTGATGAAACGCTTGATGTCCAGATTGGATTATGGGGTGCAATGTGAAATTAGTGACCCGACCAAACATGGTGAACAGGTCTTGCTGAGGCCATCCTGAATTCTACAGAAAGCTTTTTCAATTCAGTTTCATAAACAGCAAAGGGCAGATAAACTACCCCAAATCCTCTTTGAAATCAACACACATCTTGTCTTTAGCAGTCAGTTCATGGTACATTGTCTTCTGACATCTCTAGCACTATTACCTTGTAATCATTTGATTTTTGTAAGTAGAAACCCTGTTTTCCCCCGACTAGAGTGTAAATGGAAAAGACCTGGGGGAAACAACGGGATGGGGGAGAATAGAAGGGAAAAGAGAGAGTTTTCATAAAAAAAGAAAGGGAAGGGAGGAGAAAGGGAAGAGGCAGAGAGAAGAAATTAAGTGATAGAAACATTCAGTAAGCATTCATTAGTTCAAATGCTGAGATATACATTTTCACGTCCGCTCTTTAATTTCATCCTCACAACAATCCTGCAAAAATAGCCTTCATTACCCTCATTTTCCCAAAGAAAGAAACTAAGTTCAGACAGACTCAATAATTTATCTAAGATTATACAACTAGTGTCATTCTGACTTGCGATTACATACTACTGAAAAGAGACCCATGATTGCTTAGAAAGTGGCCTAAACAGAGTTCAAGTTCATACCTGCTCGACTGTATTGCTCTGCCTTTCCACTCAGTAGGCGCTTATGAAAGGTGGCCCACTCTCAAATAGGAATAGCCTGTGGCTGCAAAGTGTACTGCAGTTGGAAATCCTTCCTGGGAAGTTGTTGAACTGACCCCCACTGACCACACTCACCCACCTTCCCATCAGGACCAACCTCTTTAGGAGCCTCCGCTTGGATGAATTCTTCATAAATTTTCTTTGCCTTCTCAGCCATCTTGACAGGGGACTTGATCTTCTTGTAATCCTCACAGGCCATCCAGAACTCAAGGTTTTCCTCACTAAATTCAGACTTCAGGAAACTTTTGAAACTGGCAAGTCCGTCTAGCAAGGAAAAAGGTTATTCGAGGAAATGTATTCACCCTATCTATCTATCATCTATCTATCTATCTAACACTATATCCCACGTTGTAGCCTAGGTTTATTTACTATATATTCCTGTCATTTATGCCATAACCTTACAAAAGTTAACTCATTTGCTCCTCATTACAAATCTATTTTACAAATGAAGTCAGAGACATCAAGTAACTTGCCTTTAGTTAACCACCTGGTAAGTGACAGAGCTGGAATTCAGATCCAGACAGTCTATATTTAGGTGATGAAGGTTTACCTGTATATAACATCCAAGGACACTGTGAACACTAATGCCATCCTGGATACTTATCAATTACCAAAAGGAAAAAAGTACGTTTAAAACTTGATTTGGTAGTGTAAGTAACATTAATGTTGATTCTCATGTATGAACTACTTACAGTCTTTTTTTTTTCCTACAGATGATTTTTGAGCAAATATCATGTTCTGGGAATTATGGTCAGTAAAATAGATATGGTTCCGGCCCTAATGAAGTT
Source organism: Lipotes vexillifer (assembly GCF_000442215.2). Taxonomy (NCBI): domain Eukaryota; kingdom Metazoa; phylum Chordata; class Mammalia; order Artiodactyla; family Lipotidae; genus Lipotes; species Lipotes vexillifer. Next base: position 2,621,517 of record NW_006785351.1, on the reverse strand, counting down.
TATAGATCTTGGGGGAGGTAGAAAAGAAAATGAAGAAACACACACAAATAAATGTACACAACAAAAGAAAACCATACGAAAGATAGTAAGAGTAACAAAAGGGGTCCTAACCTAGTTTTAGGTTTAGGGAAAGCCTCCATGAGAAAGTGACATTCCATTTGAGACCTGAAGGAGGAGTGGGAAGGGGCCCAATGAAGTCACCACTTGCAGAGTAGTTACTATGCCCATCAATTATACATCAGTCTATAAACATATTAAATTCAGTATAATTATAACTACTGTGATTCTGTTTTCAGTGCACTGTTGCTCATGTAGAATATATTTCAGCTTATAATTTAAATATATATACATCTATATATGAATATCTATCTAGCTATCTATCTATTAGAGATTCTTGGGCCTAATCCTTTTGTTTTCTTTTTCTTTCCTACCCCTCCAGCTCTAACCTCCAAAGTGGTAGATAAGTAGAAGGCAAGGTCAGGATTTAGGAAGGCACTGGAGAGGAACAAAGGAAAAATCACTCTATATCTTCAATATTTTCTTCCTTTTAAAGCCATCTCTCTCTCTCTCTCTCTCTCTCTCTCTCTCTATATATATATATATATATATATATATATATATATATGTTTTTTTTAAAACCCAAATTATA
>NW_006785351.1:2561295-2620728 GCF_000442215.2 Lipotes vexillifer | reverse complement strand
GGAAAGTAGATTTCTAAAGGAAGGAGAGAAAATTCTAGTTTTCCACAGACTATATCACAATTACAGGCATGCCTGGCATGTCATTTGCCTCTCAGGGCAGAAGGTTGGACTGACTATAACCAGTACATCAGGGTCCACCTTTCTAACTTGTTCCCCATCAGGAGACACTTCTGCAATTCATTAGTTTTACCTGCAGACATATTCATGTACAGAATTCATTTCCTTTGACCTAATTTCTATCTATTTCCCTTCCCCTTGAGTATTTCTCCCTACTCCTTTTTATGGACTCTAAATTTTCATTCATTAGTCATTGCTTAATACATCGATTTCATACAATATGCACAAAATGTGATGATTAAGCCTGAAATATATGGTTGTCTTTTTTCAATTTACCTTCTGTGCATTTTTATTGTCTTCATACCCCTCACAGTTCCCTGAAACTGTATTCAGTTCTAAAGAAACAGAATGACTAAGTTATAATTAATTGGATTAGGGTCACCAGTGATTCTGAATCCAAACAAGACACTTTGCATTTTAATCCCCTCTCCCTGTACTTAACCTAAAAACATTTTTTATTGATCAACACCTAAAAATACATTGGTAAGTGATGGTAGGTATGATAAACAATTTTCTGTAGAAACCCAGCTAGAAGAACTACTTTGAAACCACTTGATAATGTTTACCTGGATAACATCAGGTGTATTTTCCCTCTCTCTCTGCCCGTATTTCCCACCATATTTCCGGCACTATTTGTTATCATTTAGTGGCACGGGAGTCAATGGTACATGCTGAAAGAAGAAATAACCCCCGAATTCTCTCTCTATCATTCTTAAAGTTTTCATTGTTTCTTAAACAAAAGGTGTCAGGTAGTCTTTGTTGAAATGAGAAAATTCCCAGGCACTTTCTAGCTACCGGGAAATGACAATAGGAATGAAGTCTTAAGAGCGCCCACACAATCAGGTCTAAGATTGTAGACAAAGCAATAACTTCACAGAATAAGTCTGGGCCAATTTATTCTCATTAGCCCCATGTCCCCACAACATGGTGATTCAGGCACTCTGAATCACCCTCTCCACATCTTTGAAAAAGGTAGAGATAAAATTCTAGTCCTCAGAAACATTGTTATATATGACCTGAGGATACATTCCAGGATTCCACAGCAATGTTAACATTTACCATACATTTATCAAGTCATCCTATACAGAAAATGCGCTTGTAAAATAACTTTCCAGTGTACTGAGTCCATTTCCTGGGTACTGATTTCATCATTCTCTTGAATCCCATGATGTTATCTCAAGGCTTTTTGTCAATGTATGCACTCTCAATCAAGACTCATAAAGTGGATTTATTATTTATTTATTGGTTTGGGAGATGTTTAAAGCTATTCTTTCTCTCATCTGGATTTTGAGGATTCTCTAGAGGGTCCCTTCCTAGGACCCTCTAATGCCACTCCCCAGATGATTTCTCCTCCTTAACCTCTGGTTTTCTACTGGTTCATTCCTCAGAGACCCTGAAGAATTCCCATTACCCCTGAGGAAGTCCTCTTGGGTCAGAGTCAAATCTACTCTAGGCCAAAGTCTCTATTCTGTGAGGAACACACATGTCTTCTTTGCCTCACACTACTCCCCTGCCCACTCCACACCCCAATAGAGCCCTCAGTACACAGCCCTGAAAAATCCCTACATTATTCCTTGCTGAGCCCGCACAGAGCCTCAAAATACCATTCCACACACATCTTCGGGCATCCTTTTCCTAAGAAGTAGATGAAACCCACCTGATCTTCTGGTCTGGTGGCAACACTCTGGGTTGTGACCCACATTATAATCCCAGAGCTGGCCCTAATGAGTGATGTCACTTTTGACATCCCTGTAAAATAAAATAATAACCCTGCCAAAGAACAAAATGAAACCACCTATAAAACCACTTTAAAAATAAAAAGAGTATAAGACAAATCCAAGTCCAACTGGTATAAAGGAAAAAAATACTGAAAAGTAGATTAGCCCAAATCTCTTCTCCTAGAGGAAAAATAGTGAAACGTTACTGATAGTTGATAAATACCATTTCATAGTTTACTTTCAAAGCATGGACTCTAGAGTTAAGATTGCCTGGAGGTTGATCCTTACACACCACACTACTACAGTAACTTGGGCAAGTAATCTCACCTCTCTAAGCCTCAGTTGCCACATCTGGTAAGTGGGGTGCTAATGGAAACTACCTGACAGGGTTGTTATAAGGGTTAAATAATTCATGGAAAGCTCTTACATGATGTTGAACATAAGGATAGCTCAATAAATGCTGACTTTCATCATTATTATTCATGCCCAATTTAAAAGTAATCTTTATCACCATTCAAAACCCAACTCAAATGTTGCCTCATATACAAGGTAGTCTTTACCCAGTACCTCCAACTTGCTGTTGAGGATTTTTATCATCATAAGAGGAGAGATCACTTTCTCGGTTTCGGTTGGGATTATTTGCTTCTATGGCTATCTTTCCCAGGAGGCTGTTGATGATTTGAGTTCAAGGTTTGAGTTTCATTTATCTTTGCCCTTCTTTTGAAAGCATCCCACCTCCTAGTCTAAATCTGTGGGCCTAACATTTAAGAGAGGTTCAAACAATAAAATAAGACCCACTGAGAAAAAAGTTTCCTCTCAAGTCTCAAAACTGAAGAATACAAACATTAAGGAAAAATAAAATGACTGATTTTGCTATTGCTGTAGTATTTTATTTCATGGGCAAGTTACCTAAGCTCTCTATGTCTCAGTTCCCTTTTCTGAAAAAATACGGATTGTTTTTGTACGTAAGTCCTAAAATTATTGAATGCGTTAGATAAACTAATAAATGCAAAGTGCATAGGACAGTGCCTGGCACATGGTGAATAATAAATGTAAGCTATTGCTTTTGTTATTATAATTGTTGCTTTAAAGGGAATTGTGGCTACCAGTGAGTAAGATGATGATAATATATGAGCCAGAAAAGAGGAGGGAGAAAATTGGAAACAAAAGAAGAGAAGCAGAAGGAGAATGCAAAGACGGAAACAAAAATAGGAGCCAGGAACCAGGCTATTCCATTCCCCATGCAAGAGTCCAAATCTCAAGTGTGTCTCAAGGAAATGTTCTGACATTTTGGAACTCCTGGGGCAAAACGATTCACATAAAAACTTTGCTACTACTGGGTTGTGTTTCATTCTTCGTCTGCTCTTAAAGACAGTCATGTGGAAGAGTTTAATGTCACTGTCTTATTTAAACTCCCACGTGAAATCTGTTTTTGTGTTTAAAAAGCAATACACCAGTTATGTGCCCCATGGACCTTCAAAAAGAAAACAGATGGTGCCATATATAAAACTGAAGACAAAAATGTAAGAAACTGATGTTCTTTCAGAACAGAGTCAAATACACTGGGCTATTAAAAACTATTTTTTCATAGGTTATTAGGTAATGCCTATTAGGTTTTAATAGGTTTAATAGGTGATTATCTTGTAATAACCTATAACAGAATATAATCTGTAAAAAATGAATCATTCTGTACACAATGCAGTATTGTAAATCAACTATATTTCAATAAAAAAAAGATTTTTAAAAACTGAGGAAAGAAAGAGGAATCTTGTGGAAGAGAAAAGATTGAGTAGCAGCTTAACCGTCCTTTTTTTAAAGAGGTTTGGTACCAACTGATTTCATTTCCACTCAAGAAAATTTAAGAAAAATGTGGATTTAAGAAATGCTTGGGGAACTGAATCAATACCTTACATTAGCACAAGAGAATGACAAATGTTCCTCATAAATCAGCAAATATGCCATTCCTTGAGGTTAAATGATTTAATTTATCAAATCAAACATGCAAGAAGGGATTGTGAAGTTTTAAATATGCATTTTTAAATGTATCTTTCTTCATTACCTATTCTGCATCAATCACAGCTAATGTCAGAACTATCATAGTTCTGGTTATAGACCGTTAGTTTTTGCAGATTCAAATAAGAATATCTCATAAGAACTGAGTTGCCAAAGTTTGGCTTAAAAGTTATTCACGATGCGCGAAAGCTGGTGTTTGGGGAAATAGGTCAAAAATTGTTTCTTTAGGGCTTCCCTGGTGGTGCAGTGGTTGAGAGTCCGCCTGCCGATGCAGGGGACACGGGTTCGTGCCCCGGTCCGGGAAGATCCCACATGTCGCGGAGCGGCTGGGCCCATGAGCCATGGCCGCTGGCTGAGCCTGCGCGTCAGGAGCCTGTGCTCCGCAATGGGAGAGGCCAATGGTGCTGGGGTAGAATTACTTGGGCATGCCTGTCATTCCACCAGCCCTCTTCTAGAAATAGCTGAAAAGAGAGCAGCAGGGACAAAGTGGCAACAGACAGACACAGCAAGAGGGAGAGTTATAGAAGCAGAGATAGAGGGGAAAATGGAAAGAGAGGAAGAGACAGAGGCACAGAACAGAGAAACAGAGGCAGAGGGAGGGAGAAGCTGTCTTACTTGCTCATGGCATCACCTCCCATAGAGCATGGCACTCTTCTGTTTCTGTGAGATCTCTGTATCCATACCAGAAACCCTCTTTTTCATTCATGCTAGTTTGAATGGATAGATATCTTGTCAAGGAAAGAATTTTGACTAGAACAGTTATCAAATGCTTTTCCATTTATTGCTTGGGGAAACCGCCCAAGTCTTAAAAGTGTTAATTACTTAAGAGGATAATGATGTGGAACTTAAGAACACACATATATATACACAGACATATACTATATATATAACATATATAGTATATATAATTTAAAAATATATCTAATTAAATGAAACATTGTGAATTTTATATATATTTACACACACATACATATACATATTTCCCCTCTAAGAAGCAGAAAATGTTACTGTGAGACTCTCAGGCTTCAAGCTCACATCATGAAAATCATCTATTTGCAAGCTGAAAAACTTCAGTCCTTCAACAAATGCTAAGGTGTTAACACAAACTGCCTCTGGCTTAACTTATAATTAAGTTAAATTCTCCTGAAAGCCTGAAATATATGGACATGTGGCCCTAAGGATTAATCTGACTGAAAAGGATTTTATATGGCCACATAAATATATATCCTTCTCTTTAATGGTTTTAAAAACATGGAAATGGTTCTGCTAATTCTCAGGTTTGTTGACAGTAGCAATAAATACCTGTACCCAGGGTACTTAGAATCCATAATATATAATATGTCATCTGTCAGGTTGCTACTGGCCCTGAAAACACTGTGTAACACAATAAATAAGTCAATTGATAAACATAAATATTTCTCTCCTAGTTGTCTTCATGGAATTTCTGTGTCCTAGAAGGATAATGAAGTCATTCATTAACCCAGTTATTCAATAAGCATTCGTGGAACACTTTATATGTATCAGGACTGGGTACACTGTTTAACACAAGAAATAAAAAGAAAATAAAAAATGGATAATATTGAGAAAGTTCCAAATCAGAGGCTTTGGTGTTTTGCCTCCAAATATAAGATATTGATTCTGTCACAGGTAAGCAGATTACCTCACCAAAAACAACAAATAAAAAACGTTTGTATACAATTCAACATACATTCTGTGCTATCTACCCTGTGTCTATTAATCTTGATGGTCTTGTGGGAAATATTTTTTAAATTCTTATTTTTGCAAAGCATTTAACAAAGTTTCATATTCCATCTTGTGATGAAAATAGAAAAATATGGGTTAGATATCTTACATTGAATCCTATTTTTAGAGTGAACGATTCAACAAATATTTGTTTTCCTATTACTGTGCACTTGCTGTTGTGAAATTATCCAGAAGAAAAAGACTAAATCCTGGCTGTCAATGAGTTTATAATCTGTCATAGGAGGGAGACAGCTATGATCAGAGTACAATGTAGCAAGTAACAGCGGCATAAAAATGTGCAGACAAATTGCACTGGAACCTCAGAGGGAGGATAAATCATTCCGGACGGTCAAGGAAGACTAGGCATTTAGTATTTAGATTCACTTTTATAGGAGAGGAGAATTTCAACAGATAGAGATATGAATACAAAGTATTCCAGCCAAAGGGAATACATGTAGAAATCCTATATGGAGGGGAGAACAGTTCAATTTGACTGCAGACCAGCCATATCATCATTATTATGGAGAAGCCTAAACATTGGAAATTTGAACTTGATACTTTAGGCCTGAGAATCAGTAAGGATTTTGTATTGGGGAAAGGCAAATGGTGCTCAGGTATATTGGTATTGGCTTGGAGAGGAGTTCTTGCTGGCACTTTTTTCATGTCTTGAATGGAGATATAAAAGGCCTGCTGCCAGAAGAGGAAACTGTGGTTAGGGGAGGTTAACAACCCATGGCGGGTTACAAAAGTAATTAATAGCAATTTGAACTGGGACATACACCCAATCCATTTACCATAGTGCAGTGATATGTACCCTGCTACACCGAATCCACAGCAAGCCATTATGAGGCCAAGCTGGAAGAGGCAGTATCTCTATTTTACTGATGAAAATTTTAAGAACTACACAGATCAAGCCACTAGCTCCGCTCACACAAGTAAGCAGGACAGATGGGAATACAACCTGCACTCAGTAGTCCTCAGGACACCTTATTTTCACATTCTCCCACCATGAGCTAGATAACTACACTCCCCTGGCATTCTTCCAAAATTGAAGAAATGTCAAAATTGGGGAAGAAGGACATGGGCAGCCTAAAGTGCTTTTTTTTTTTTGCCTCTGTCCTTCCCCTGACCTTTATAAAGACAATTCAGACTTACAGTTGTTCTGCAAGAGCTTGTCCAGGGAATCACGCCACTGCAGGGCCTTGTCCAATGAGGGTCTAAATCAAGTATTAAGAAAGAAAAAGGAGATAGCTATAAGAAGGAAGTTAATCACATACACCAACAATGACTTGGATTTGCTTTTCTTTGAAATGTTACAATTGATGACCCATTCTCAGGACAAGGGAGTTAGAGCTGTTTTATTCTGAACAAGTGGGTATGATGAGCTGGGTTTGCTTGCCTACATCTATCTTGCATATTTTCATCTCTTGTTGAACAATTGGGTTAAGCCTTTCCCTTTTCAGAAGCAGAGTCTGTCACGAAGCCACATCTTGATATTCTTGTGTATCCCATAACAGTGCCTCCAATTGTGGTCTTTTTTTCCAAAAGTAACTGAATAAAATCCAGTTGTCCCATTATAGGGCTTGAACTCATGTTCCCTGCTTCACTAATGCTGCACTTTAAACACCAACTTAATCCGCAATGGGCGTCAGATTCCACATCCACAGCTCTTCGCCACCTTATTGGGATTGATGGAAGATGCAAGGTGTGAAGCTGCCTCGTGTTGGGAATGTGCTCACAGGAAGTCTACATTTTAAAAACTGTGGGTGCATTTTCCTGCCTAATTAGAACAGGATAATTTTTTTTTTTTTAAGATTTACTCTTTCTGAAAAGAGAAGTGGTTAGACACCGTGCAAAGGAATGTTGTACACAAATGCTCAGGATGCTGAAGGTAATAGTCAACACATAATTCCCCCTTAGGCTGTTTTTATTTTAACGTTTATATATGCAGAAACCCTGCAGCTCTTTCGTTTTAACTATCAATTTTTCTTTCACAGAAGAATTGTGTCAAGGCGGCCTGGTATTGTCTGGGAAAAATGGCTGACTGTGCTCTCCCAGGTCTCCCCCCTCAGCCCCCACTCTCACTCTTGTGTTACAATGTGAGTTCTTCGCTGTCAAATCAAAACAGACTAACAAGGCATTTAGTAGAACATTAAGGCCAATGAAGGTGTTTTTCCTAAATTGGAATTTCCTTAGCTCTTAACTTGTTGATCAGCTGTTCAGATAACCCAGGAAAATTCCTGCTTCTGGTTTTAAAAAAATAATATCTTAGGGCTTTAATTCTTTAGGTTATCAGTGAGATTGATAAGACAGTTGCTGATTCTCCTTTTCGTTTTGCTTTTGAGGCTCAGAGTCAGCCTCACTTTATCTATGTAAGGAGTGCAGGATGGCAGTAGATTTTTTGGCTAAAATGCTGTAACTAATTCCTTCCATTCTCTATTCCTCACTGTGGAGCATGTGCAGATTTTGAGTCTTAATTATACGACTTTCCATAAAGTTTTACGCTTTTACTATTTGAAGGTTAAAACATACCAATACTGAGAGTAACAAACCTGGTGGAATAATCTTAAGTGGTTTCATTTTCCTGGCTAGAAACATACAGATCAAAAACTCAACACTAATTTCTTGGAAATTTATTTTTAATGAGTGAACTACCTTCTCTCCTCCCATTTTCTTCTGGTTAGTGTAAAGGAACACAGGGAGGAGAAATGACATGAGGAAGGAATTACAAGCATGCCCATATATTTTTCTGCCTCATTATATTTCTAACAAGAAAAGGAGCTATTTTCTAGAGGTCAATAACTCCTTTTGGCTCTTCCATATTACTTTACGCTGAGAATTTTTCCTATGCATATATTATTTTGTACCAACATTTTTAGCACAGTCTTACAAATCTTAATTTCTTCACTACGGTGGGTTCCGTGTTGTACATATGACACCCGCCAAGTCTTTATTGTTGACAGAAACAACAAGACATTAAATAATTGAACCAAAGAAACAGAGCAAGGGGAAGGCTTTCTGATTTTGTAAATACCCCTCGTAAAATGAAATCACCTTCCTGCCTTCCATTTCTTCTGGCTAGTATGGAGGGACACAGGAAGAAGAAATGGCAAGAGCAGGTGCACCGAACTTAAGCATGTTACCAGATCCAAGCTGTCCCAAATGGTCTTGTTAGAACCAGACTAATGGTCACAATCAGCAGTGCCTCACAGCCAAGATTAAATTCCTGAAAAGGATATGTGCAGAACCCGCTTGGGGGTAATATTAGTCCAAATTGTTTCAAGGACACAATCAAGCAGAACACATCCTCCACACCTCGAAGCCCAGTATTCTGATTCCCAGCCTAGGAGGTGCCACAGGTTCATCCTGTCCTGATTCTCAGAATCTTCCATTAAGCCTGAATTCTTTGAAAAGAGATAGATGCAGATCTAAATGACCAATAATTGTCCTGGTTTGCAAGGTCATAGCTGCCCACAGGGAGTGGGCATGGAGTTTCTGTGTGTGGGTGTGGAGGGAAAGAGGAACCCAGTTCCAATGAAAGGCAAAATAAACATTTATAGAGATGATTAACTGTTTTATAATGGCCAGTGTAAATGCCACTTGGTCCAGGAAGTGATGATCTCAGCTGGAAGTGTTCTCTCCCTCTTTACTGTACTCTTACCACATTTACATCTTGAATCTCCTACAAGGCAATGATGCACTCACTGCCTGGAGGTATAGCTTGTCAGCCATGGAGAACTTTTCCCATTCTACCCTGTCCGACAGTGCGTTCCCTGCAGCATTCATCTACCCAGCAATATGCATTTCAGATTAATGTGTAAATTAATAACGGTTCAGTTCGCTCAGAGTTAGTCTGGTTGATGAAAGCCACAAATAACCCAACACTTAGAGTACAGAATTTTTAGCCCCAAGAACCATGACTACAGCTATAAGCAACTCTGTCACTTACTAGCTCTAACCCTGGGAGATTATTTTAACCTCTCTAAGCACTGGTGGTTTTCTTTTTTGTTTTCTTCCTTTTCAAAAATATCTACACAGTCCCTGGCACACATTTAAACACTCCTGATAATGTTTTCACATGATCTCGCCCTTGACAAGGTAAGTGAAATCCAAGTTATTTATTGGCACTTAAGTGCCTGTTCAGTTCTCCCTTCCTTCCTGCAACATGTCTGCTCATGTCCAGTATCAAGTTCATGGACATTTATTGAGCCCTCCCCCCAGGGACAACTGTGACTTGGGCACCATGGATGGGGATGCAGATAAATACACCTGCCACTTTTTTTGTTTTTGTTTTTTTAACATCTTTATTGGGGTATAATTGCTTTACAATGGTGTGTTAGTTTCTGCTTTATAACAAAGTGAATCAGTTACACATATACATATGTTCCCATATCTCTTCCCTCTTGCGTCTCCCTCCCTCCCACCCACCCTATCCCACCCCTCCAGGCGGTCACAAAGCACCGAGCTGATATCCCTGTGCTATGCGGCTGCTTCCCACTAACTATCTACCTTACATTTGTAGTGTATATATGTCCATGCCTCTATCTCGCTTTGTCACAGCTCACCCTTCCCCCTCCCCATATCCTCAAGTCCTTTCTCCAGTAGGTCTGTGTCTTTATTCCTGTCTTACCCTTAGGTTCTTCATGACATTTTTTTCCCTTAAATTCCATATATATGTGTTAGCATACGGTATTTGTCTTTCTCTTTCTGACTTACTTCACTCTGTATGACAGACTCTAGGTCTATCCAGCTCATTACAAATAGCTCAATTTCGTTTCTTTTTATGGCTGAGTAATACTCCATTGTATATATGTGCCACATCTTCTTTATCCATTCATCTGATGATGGGCACTTAGTTTTTTTCCATCTCTGGGCTATTGTAAATAGAGCTGCAATGAACATTTTGGTACATGACTCTTTTTGAACTATGGTTTTCTCAGGGTATATGCCCAGTAGTGGGATTGCTGGATCATATGGTAGTTATATTTGTAGTTTTTTAAGGAACCTCCATACTGTTCTCCATAGTGGCTGTACCAATTCACATTCCCACCAGCCACTTTTTGATGTCTATCCATGGGCCAAACATTGTGCATCCATCTTTAATCCACACAGTAAGGCTCACTCTACAGTTTACCAGGCCAGAGTGTATGTAGGACAACAGTTTTTAGTGGTTCTTCCCCGTGCACAGGCTAGGGATTGTTTATGTGTGGAGGTCATTCTAGAGTTATAAAGTGGCAAAACTACAGCAACAACAAAAGGTAGTTAAAATTAGTGACATCAACAGAGAGTAAATGAACATCTAGAATATAAAATAAATTATAAAAATATCTGCACCAGCTCTTGAGTATTTTGCAATTGATTATATTATGAGCCATGATAATAGTTAATGTAAACTAAATTTACATGGTCTTGTAACATCTTTATTTTTCATTATGAGGACCTATAGCAGAGCCTTAGGGAATGCTCACATATAGAGGGTGGGCAAAAGTGGGAGCCCTTAGAGAGAGAGAAGGCAGTGGGAGAATTCAAAATTAGAAGTTAAGGTGGAGAGTTTTAAGGTGGCCAACTGGTGAGCAGAGTCAACTGCTGTCCACGAGTCAGGAGTTAGCCCTTGATGATGATGGTTTCAGTTAGGTAGTAAGGTTTAGACCCGACAAAAGGAGTTAAAGAAGAAATTGAAAGCAGTGACTTTCCATTTCTAGAGTTTTCCAGCGTAAGCAAGAGGAAGAGATATGAGTAGAAGGGGTGAGGGGCTGGGAGGGTGTTTTTCAGAGTGGAATATGGTACTTGTTTGTTCTAGTGGAAGAGGGCCCAGAGGGAAAAAGAACAGTTAAGAATACTAAAATGGTAACAGAGGCTGACCTTGGGTGGTAGGGATATAGGCAACTTTTTTCTATTTTTTTAAATGGTTCATTTTTTTTCCTAACGAGGAGAATAAAAATATATTTAAAAAAGAGAAAATGCTTTTTTAAAAAGGGATTGCTTTTTTTAAAAAGATGAGAGGAGTTAAAAATACCTTCCATCCGGAGAAGGTCTATTTTCTCCTCTGAGATTTATTTTCTTCTCCTTGAGAAGAATGTGGGTAAAAAAAATACAGAGAAACTTTTAAGTGAGGAGAAGCGAGATCAGCTGAGTTCCTGCAGAACACAGTCTTCGCCTGCTTGTTAAAAGGCTTGGAAATTTGCCAAATATGAGTGACATGGGGTTTAGGAGTTTGGAAGAGGATAGGAAAGCTTTGTAATGGTCACTGTTAAAAATGCAGTAGAGATGCACAAATATTCTCTAGGGATAAGAAAGATTTTTCCAAAACAATTCAAACTTCTGGAAGAAAAAGGGGGCTAGAAGACAAGAGAAGAAAATAATCCAGTAAGTGTCAGCCCCAAGTTATCTTCCAAAACTGCTTCTCTCCAAATCCTTGTTAAGCCAAATAGTTCAAGTGTCTGTGTGGGATGTTAAAGCAGAGAATCAAAGCAGGAAATGTAGCACTGTATTTATTTTTTAAAAGTTAATTCCAACAGATCAATAACCACCACAATGTTTATTTCAAAATAGACTCTTTGATCTTTTGCTATTATGAAATGTGGTTCTTATTCTCTGCCAGTGCCTGGTGCCTGCCACTCCACATTGAATTAACTTCCCTTTTCTAAGCGTAGAAAACTCAATTATGCCTCATTTCTGCTTTGGAATCACTGTGAAGTAATATAAGGAGAGTGGAAACATCCACTTAGATTGATGAAAAAAATTTAAAAGGAATAGCCTCTCTATCCCCCAACCAATCCAGCTATATTAATTTGAAGGTCATTTGGAGAAAAGATTGGCCAATTTATACAAATATTAAATTTTAAAAGAAATGGAAGTTAAAAGGGATTCCTATATTTTTACCACACTTCTGTGATCTCTTCAAAGCTTTTAGGTAGTAGAGTGAAGGGGTTTGAATACATTTGGCTTTTCTTCTTCCCACTTTCCTTTCTTGATTTTAATGGTGTCTCTGTTTTAAAGGGAAGATGGAGTGTATCTGTCTAGTCAATGTCGGGCTGTGTAGCTAGTGGAACAACGGTAAACACCGTGAATGCTGTGAGTAGTGTTATTAAGTTGGAGTAATGCCAATGAAATTGTGGGCTATGTTCACTGCCATAACATCGTGAATATTCAGAATTATAGCTTCCCTCCATGCCTAAATTGATAGAAGTATGTTGGTGCGTGGTTAGGGACTGCAGAAGTCCTGTCAGCACTATTAATTTATGGACTGGAGAAAAATTGCTTGACGTGCATTAAATAGGAGTATCTGGTCAAGTATTCATTCCTCCACCAGGGATCAGACCTCTGCTCCTCTTTTAGACCTTGAAGGGACAATATCTTGGAGAAGAAACCTTTAGGCTTAATAGTCTGCCTTGAACTTAGCCTCTTCTTGAGGGAAATGTCGCCACTTGTATCTCCCTGCTTAGGAAATAGCCCTCAGGATATTTCCTGAGCAGGTGAGCATCCAGGGATCATAATTAATTGGATCAGCAATGCTCACCTGACCCAAGGACAGCAAGTGAACAGGTATTTTTAACCACACTTCTGTGTGATGAGGTGGCTGGTGCCATTTTATAAGATACGGCCTGTTTCTCCAATGATGTCCCGATATGTGGCCTTATCTTCATTTTTTAAGCATCCTGCCAGTAAGCAATATTATGCTCCATACACGAGAGAGTGAAAACAATTCCTATTCACAAACCAAGTCTCTGAGTACTCTTATGATCTTCAATGAGTCACTGAAGGGGGGAGTTCTACAGAGGAGGGATGGTGCTATACACTTGAGGAATAGCCATCCTCTGGAGGAAAAGAGTGGAATCCGTAATCATGACTCACTTCTGGGTCTTGGCTGGTTTCTCCGCCTTCTCAGTGTATGGAATGACAAGGTCAGCAGCAGTCTCCGGCTTCTGGAGGAGAATTCCCAACTTAATCTTAATCTCCTTGGCCCTGAAAGAAGAGATGTATGAGGGGAAATGGACAGCATATTAGCATAAAGATCTAAAAAAGGGATTTCATTCTGTGTCAAAGAAACAAAAATGAGCAAAACCCCATTTCACTGTTGTGGCAGAAAGAATACTAATGTAGAAATTGGGACACGTGAGTTCTAATAACATTTATCAAGCTCTTAACATGTCCCTGGCTAATATGCATTATCTCATTTTAATCTTAATTATTGTTTTATATGTATTCTTTCATGTTATATATGGCAGATACTATAGTAGGCCTATTTTACAGGTGAAGAAACTAATGACAGAGAATTCAAATAACTTACTTAAGGTAACCCAGCCAGTATGTGATGGAAATGGACTTGACCCCAAGCTGTCTGACTTTAAGTTCACAGGTGGAACTCACTGTATTGCCTACCAGTCTTCTGAGGGCTATGGTCCCAGCTCTGCCATTAATTAGACGTATAACGTTTGAAAAAATAATCATGTTTTATTGCCAGACCTCCGTTCCCTCATCTGCAAGATGACAGAGTTAACCTAGATGTTTTTTTCAGCCATTTGCACCTATAAAATTAAATTATTCTGCTTGATGATTACTTCTCTGTAAACTGTTCTTCTTTTATATGGATTTGATTTTTTTCCAACTCCTTGCCCATTGTTCCACAATGGCTATTGTATTATCTTACATGCAGTAAGCCTTCAATAGATGAGTATTAATTACCAACAGACTGACAGAATCGTACTACTCCTTTCCATCTTCAACATTTTAGTGAACAGACATGGTAAGAATTCCGGGCATTTCTCCACCCTAGAATGCAACTGTTTTCATGCCCAGTTCAAAACTAATCTCCTAAGTTACCCATCATTTTATCACAAGTCTGAATTCAAAAACACCAAGCAAATCTTAAGCATTAATCCATAAGACAAGCCATTGTATACTGAGAGACCCAAAAAGCTGTCCTTTCACTGTCCCCTTGGCACTTCATGAATGCTTTTAAGATAGGGCTTATCATATTGCATTATGGTTACTGATTTATGTGTCTGTTTTCCAAGCTGGATATAAGAACTTTTCGCAGGTGGGAATTGAGTCTTAAATAGCTATTCAACCCTGTGCATAGCACAAAGCTTGGCAGCATAGTCAATATTCAAAACTATTTGCCAAAGTGAACTAAAAATTTCTTGATTTTTGTTCCTCACAAATCTGCCGACATTTATTTCCCAGTCAATGCTGATCATAACCAAAGCCTTACAGAGCTGCGTCGGGATTAGGATATCATGCTGTTGCCAGATAGAGTTTTGCTACTATAAACACACTTTCCTCATCCATTCACACGGAGACAGTGATGAGACAATTTAAATAAATAAAATGTGTGACATTAGCAATTATGGATATTAGGGAGAAAAAGTTAAGGACATATACTGTATAACTTAAAAAAACATAAATATTCAATCATATCATAGGTTCCTTTAGTATAGTAGATGTTACTTTGAAACTCTGATTTAGAATTAGTAGCCTCCACAATGTCTTTTCCTTTTTGTTTCTTCCTGCCTCTGTTCTCCCCCTAGAGCCCACTCTCCAGCTTAAGACAACTCAGGTACCACATTACAGCAGATCAAGCTCCGCTGAGCACATTACAGCTGAAACAGAACGTTCTGCCGAGGGAGCTTATATAAAACATGAGAATAAGAATAAGTGTACTTTGATTCCAGGCTCTGCAATTTGCTTAAACTATCTAAAGTTAAGTTTTCTCACCTAGAAAGTGGGACTGATAAAATAGTACATACTTAAACAATTTTTGTGATGATTAAATATGTTAATGCATGTGAATCACTTAAAGCAGCAGTTGGCATATAATACTGCTTCTTCCAAGTTAGTTCTAACTGCATAATAATTTTTTTCCAGCCAAACTCAAGCCATGTTCCCTAGCTTTGACTACCAAATTAAAACATTCAGAAATTTCCCACATGTTACTAAGAATTAATACACCCACTGCCTCCCATATTCTACCTCTGGAGACAAGAACTGCCAACTTTATATTTATCTGAAGGATGAAGAAAACAGTATTTGGGGGGAAAAAAATGCATGCAATACGTGTGGCTACCCTCTACTGGCCAGTGTATAGTACTACAGCCAGAAGCAGCAGGTTCATCTTTTCCATCAAGACGCGCTGTCCCACCCAGAACTTGAAGAACTCCATCCATAATTCCTCTTCTGCTTGCTCTACATGCCCCTCAGTTCCTGCCCATAAGGGGAAGTCGTGAAGCAACTGTTTGAGTTTCACTTGACCTAATAGTTCACTCACCAATATTTAGCTAAAGATCATCTAATGAATGTCTAATGAATCTTTCTCCTGTGCTTGGTATTTTGGTTGGTTCTTTAGATTTTTGTTTTGCATTTTTTTTCCCCATCTCAACTTCTTTTTCTTTTTTCTTTGCCTCTTTTGCTCCATTTGAGCCATTTGCTTTTGTAAAAGGCAGAGAGATATTTGTGTTTGATTGCCTAGTGAAAGAGTAAGTTGGACATGAACAGGTTATTAGAATGAAGGGGTTGAACATTTTAAAATTTCATTTATTCATACTACTTTACTCCTTGATCATGTTACTGTGTCATCAGTACACAGTAAACAGACAAACACTCACAGGGCTTTGTCTTTGCCTGCAGGGTACTTATAGCCTATTGAAGTCACAAGCTTGTGAACAATCACAAGCAGGTATTAAAGAAGATGTCCAGAAAGCAGCATCTCTCTGGGCATCCAGTGTCCACAAAGGTGAACAGCAGAGCACTGGGGGAGGACCCCAATGTCCACAAGCGTGAATCAGTGGGGCTTCTCAGAAGAGGCAGGGGTAGAATAGCAGTTAGCCAGGTAGACAAGAAAAGGCTGGGACTTCCAGGTAGGAAGAGGATAATGTGCATATCATTTGAAGGGATGCAAAAGTGGTTCTGCATTGCCTGAGTGTAAAGTGTGACTGGAGAGAGAAGAATGCCATGTTAGATGAAGCCTGCTCACTCTGCCTCCCCTTCCTGATGGAAGGGTGGATGATGGAGGACCTCCGTATAGTATGCAGCCTTCAGCAAATTTGGTATGAAAACCAAAGAAAGGCAAAACTATTGAAAGGTGCCTTCAAAGACTGTCTCTACATGAAGAAGTGGCATCCTGTCTTACAAATCTGTTTCAAATTTTTCTTTTGCTAATTCTTTCAGGATGCATTTTCCCATGAAAACACTGTCTATAAATGGTGGTTAAATTCTCCAAGACATCCCACAAAAGACTTTTAAAACCAGAATGAACCAGAATCCTCGTATAATTTTATCTTTATCACTATTTAAATTGTCTTTTTGTGGGATAATCTAGAAATCAACTGCTGGGCTTCCCTGGTGGCGCAGTGGTTGGGAGTTCGCCTGCCGATGCAGGGGACGTGGGTTCGTGCCCCGGTCTGGGAGGATCCCACGTGCCGCGGAGCGGCTGGGCCCGTGAGCCGTGGCCGCTGGGCCTGCGCGTCCGGGGCCTGTGCTCCGCAGCGGGAGAGGCCACAACAGTGAGAGGCCCACGTACAGTAGAAATCAACTGCTATTTATAACACTGCCCATAGAAAATCAGATTTCACTTCCTCAAAGTAGAGAAACATGCCAGAACATCAGATTACTCTTTTCCTCATACTTGCCCTGGGGATGTAAGGGAGAAAGGAAATGCAATGCTTCAGAAAATACTTCTCTCTATGGTTTAGTATAGGCTCAAACATAGGACGTTAAAATGTTAGTGCACATAAGTCGGGAAGACCATTCAGTTGAATTAGGAGTTTGACAGCATACAGGGAGTGAATAACATGATTGTTTCTCTTATAAAACAGTGAATGTTTAAAAGCTGAAGAGTTGACCAGTGCTGAGATTGAAACTACTTGAAACATTTTACTCTTTCCGTAGGAATAAATTGTGTTACTACATTTGTTTTTCTCCTTAAGAGTTCCTGGAATAATATTTCATTCCCCCTCTCCCCTTCCTCCCCACCATAGGGACATATCCAAATATGGGAATGAAAAAACAACAACAACAAATGGAAAATCAAGCAAAACAAAAGCTCAAAGCTTCCATTTTATTTTCTCCGTTAAAAATAAGCTTGAATGTATCTGACATTCATTTAATATCAAAAACAACCCCATCCAGAGAAGAAAATTTTTTATGTGTTTACGATTTCAACTCAGTCCTTGGTTCTGTTTGACCACCCACCAGGCAGTTTTCCTGGCTACATTACATTAATGCTCGTTAAGAAGAAACGATTCGTATCTCTTCTCATCTCACCCCCAACCTTGTTATCCTTTGGTTTTACAAAGAAAAACTTGTTTTGAAATAAAATCATTTGAAATGCCTGGGTGAAATTTTAATTAAGGGTTCAGAGGAAGATAATCCTTTCACTAAATGGCTCATGTTAGTGATTTCAAACTGAAAAGAGTTTGAATAATTGTAGGGTTGTGCAATTTTAAATCTGTGCCTTGTGTGGGTATGCTTTCAAAAGGCCCTGGACCACCTCTGTCCTTCCAATTAATTGGTGAATTGAGTGAAAGTTATTACCTTAGGGTGAATAAGTGTGGAAAACAGTACAAGCAATCACTAAAACAAAAACATAGCAGAATTTTTAAAAATACAATTATATTCAAGTAAAATTTATCAGTAACCAGCTATATATAAAGTCCTGTGCTAGGTGTTTCAAGAATTACAAAGATGTTCCTTGCTTCAGAGACATGTGGAACAAGGGAATGTAGGACATATACATGTAAACTATATGCTAGATATTTTTCTACTCATTGATAAAAGTGGAGGGGATATATTAATAAAAGAACATAGACCCTAGCCTCAAGGAACTCAAACGTGATAACATGAAGATAGTGTAATAGGAGACACATGCTTTAACAGCTGCCCCTACTATATTCTCAGAGGCCTCTGTATTTTTCCTTCCTGGTCCTTATCAATTTGCATTATGTCTCTGTGTATTTATTTGAGTCCTGTCTGTCTCTCCCATTAGAATGTCAGGTCCCCAAGAGCAGGATCAATATCTGTTTTGTTCACAGCTCCAGTCTCAGCACTTAGCCCAGGGCCTGGCACTTAACAGATATGCAATAAATATTTACTATATAAATTGATGAATCAGCAAACGAATTAATGAATTGAATTGCTAGGTTATAGTAAAACTGCATTTTGGGGTGGGTGGGTGAAATATTGGGGTGTAGCACAAAATAAGCCATCGAGGACTTAGATGTCTCTGATTTCGTTAACTGCAGAGAGGTAGGGTCATTAAATGACTGCAAGGACTCTAACTGAACTTGATTTCTGTCTGTTAGAGAAGTTGGAAATAGACGAATGGGGGCTGAAACAGAGTATGCTCTTCAGTCCCTCACACCAGATAGACACACTCTGATGAGAAGAGGCAGGGAGGGTAATTACAATCACTCAGTCTGATCAGAATCCATCATGAGACCAAAATTTATCAGGATTTACTTAAACAAAATTATTCCTGAGGCACAGACTAGTTCTGAGATTGGACATATGTCGGGAACAGCCAGGAAGGAAGACAGGATGGAGAAAAATTGGGAAGTATAGGACAGGGGATTTAGGACACATTTCTGAAAGAGGTGTTCCAACCTGTCCCCTGTCAAGGACAATCCAATTTAAATCCAATCCAACTTAAATCTGTGTTGCAAATGCCCCCTGCTGGACATGGGAAATTGTGAGCATCAGTGAAAAAGAGCAGATCTGTTCCAGGCTGCTGCCTTCTGAAGAAATACCACAAACCTTATTTCTACAGGAGCAAAAAGGACATGCCTTTTCTTGGCTGCAAAAAATGTGATAAATACCCATTAAAGATAAATAAAAGTTCCTAAAACACTTGTTAGCAACAAGATTCCACAGCTGGAGAGTACTACAGCCGGATCTGAAAAGCAGAGGAAGAAATGAGCTTTCTAAGTTCTTTCAGCCAAGATCTGAGTCACGTAGACAGAACCCCAGCAGATGCTCATGGAGAGAAGGGAGCCCAGAGGACTTATGTCCACTGTGCTGGACCCATCTAGAGAGAGTCATTTGGTTCAAGAGTGGAAAAGCCTTCTTGTTGACTGCTCATTGAAAACTTGAGATTGATGGAGTTTGTTACTGATAGATGGCTCATGAGACACAGGGGTGATCTTGAAAACCCTTAGTAGAATATAAGAAAACATCTGTGGAAAATCAGGTCAGTTCTAGAACTGAAATTCTCAACTCCCCAGGATCCTCCATACATGGCCCCTTAAAATCAAGATTGACTCTCAAGGGCAGGGGAAGCCCCTCCAGGGTCATTTTGGTGGAGAGAGAATGTATGAGTCTGGCATCTACCATTTTCCTGAATTAACCTACTTCTATTTGAACTAAAGAAAGGCCACCCATTGCTTACGTTTTACCAGAAAATGAAAAAGAAGTTTACTAATGCAATGTGATACCATGTTAAAGTCTGTATTTTTTTATCTGACACATATTAATATATGATACATTATGGAAAATGACTCTAGGTTAGTTAATATGAAATACTCCTCAGTGGTCCAAATGATAGAAAGATGAAGAAAATGCTAAAGAATATACGGTACTATTATTATTCATGCATTAGGATATAACACCAGAAATGACAGCTGTTTCCAAACACAATTGAATCATTCCCTGGTAGAGCTTTAGGTTTTCACTTATATTAATCATGAATTAAATAACAAGCCATGTCAAACTGTAAGATGGCTGAAAAAAATGGAATCGATGGGGACTTCCCTGGTGGTGCAGTGGTTAAGAATCCACCTGCCAGTGCAGGGGACACAAGTTCGATCCCTGGGCCAGGAAGATAGCACATGTCACGGAGCGACTAAGCCTGTGCGCCACAACTACTAAGCCTGTGCTCTAGAGCCCGTGAGCCACAACTACTGAGCCCACATGCCACAACTACTGAAGCCCACGTGCCTAGAGCCCATGCTCCACAACAAGAGAAGCCACCGCAATGAGAAGCCCGCATACCGCAACGAAGAGTAGCCCCCGCTCTCTGCAACTAGAGAAAACCGCATGCAGCAATGAAGATCCAACACAGCCAAAAATAAAAATAAATTCATTAAAAAAAATGGAATTGACAATGTCAGTTGTGTCAAATGTGTGCACAGAAGTCACTTTTGTCTATTATAACCTCTTCTTTCAGTAAGTTCTCTTAATGATAGCTATTTTCATTATGTTCAAGCTCTTACCTCAACTACCCCAGGTTGATTCATCACCAGGGCCCCTCACAGGCAACCTGCTGTAAAAGGCTAAGGATTCCATCTACAAGTTTACTGATTTGGTTTCATAGGATCACAGTTGAGATTGAAAAGACTGGCCTCAATAGCTTCTCCTTTTGCTCACTTATTTTTTCAACAAATTAAAAGTATGCTTATTAAATGCTTGCCATGTGCCATAGACTATTACAGGTTTTTAAATCCCCAGTGAGACAAAAGACAAGATCCTCTCATGGAGTTTATATTTCAGTTGGGCAAGACAAACACAAAATAAGGAATCCAAACAATGAAATGAAAAATTTCAGCTGCTTGTAATTGCTACAGTGTGACACTGGGTAAGCGTTAGCTCCAGCTACTTGCTGTAATCACAGTGGCAGTCAGCAGGCTTGTGAAAAAGGCCACTCCAGAGGTGGCTGCTGTTAAGTGCCTCAGCTGTCTTTATAGAGAGCAATACCAGTTGCTTTGTCAATTAGCAGAGCATGTTAGAAGTGAGTTTTTACATGTAGGTTTGTTCAATAGGGAATGGGCTCTCTCCAGTCATAATAATGATATTCAAGTCATTTGTGCTAGAGACACTATTGTGCAAACTCACACCCACTCCATAGAAAGGTTGTAAGAATGTAAATAGTTCTTTACTCTTAGAGATGGCCCCTGTGGCTTGATCCCTAAGTAGTCCTATATCTAGGCCTTGATACAGAGATTTCTTGTTGCCTGATACCAGCTACAAAGGTATTAGAATCCAACCTCAGAATATTAGTGTCAGAGCGAAATTTTCCTACCCATTATAGTCGGAGCACAAAGAATTGTGCCTTTATTGAGATTACAGAACCAGTTGTATAAATATTTTGCGCCAACTTGTTAGTAACTATCTGCCAAAGTAAGTACGGGACAATTGGGTTTCATTATATATATGGTGGTCTTGCTTTCACTAGCTGGTAGTGAAGCTGTGGAGAAATAACTAACCATCACCCACCACTAACCATTAATAGCTACAGTTATCTACCAAAAAGAACCTAAGAGTTGGATATGAATAAATTGGTTTAGGCTAGTTTTCAATAGCCACTTACAATCTATGGGACCTTATGCAAGCTATATAATGTCTTTTGGCCTCAGTTCCATCATTTGTAAAATGAAGATAACATTAGCTCCTGCTATAAAAAGTTTCCGGGTGGAGTGCATGAGATGATGCATGTAAAAGTTAGTCCGGTGCCTGGCACGTAAATAGCATGTCATACATGGTCACCATCATCATCATATCTACTTATTTAATACTATCTTATACCACTTGGTGTTACAGTTTGTAGCAGTTTCCCTTAACTTCTGGCGTATTAATATTTGATTGCATTAAGCTCATTTTCTCTCATTTGGTTGAGTGAATTATATGCCTTAACCAGTACTTGCCTGGTGAAAAGCCAGAAGCAATTTCTGGTGACTCTGTACAGGGGAAGGTAGGAGGAAAACTACATGTTAAAAGCCAGGAAGGTACTGGGCTGCAAAGCAATGACGAAAAAAGAAAGCGAGGCCCTGACTCACTTAGAAGCAGTGGGGAAAAGTCTATCTTCGCAGCATCTTTGTTTGCTCCCTGTCAGTCAAATGCAGGCTGGATTAATAGAGCCTGGGATTAATAGGCAGGTTAATAGAGCCTGGCCCTACCTGATGATGTATCCTCTTCCTCCATCACCTGGGGGAGAAACACACTCTGTCTCTCCACATCCCTGATATTTCCAAGGGTCGAAGACCATGTGAGGTCACTGGACCTTCATTTTAATCACAAGATCCCTGAATCTAGGTGCAAGCATGCCAGCTGTGGGCAAGAGTTCACTCCTCATGGCACACAGGCAGAAAATAGGTGACCTGTAGCAACTCTTAAAAGTAATAATAGGGCTTCCCTGGTGGTGCAGTGGTTGAGAGTCCGCCTGCCGATGCCCGGGACACGGGTTCGTGCCCCAGTCCGGGAAGATCCTACATGCCGCGGAGTGGCTAGGCCCGTGAGCCATGGCCGCTGAGCCTGCGCGTCCAGAGCCTGTGCTCCGCAACGGGAGAGGCCACAACAGTGAGAGGCCCGCGTAACGCAAAAAAAAAAAAAAAAAAAAAAAAAAAAAGTAATAATAATAACATATAAAATATTAAGGTATTGAGGTGTTAATTCATGTTTTCCTCTACTTATAGTTTTTCTTCTGACTTTCAAGAAGGTAGCTAGGCATTTGTGCTTTCTTACCTCTGAGGGAGTTGTGTTGTGAGGTGGAAAGCAGGTATTGATGGAAGATGGTATCCCATTTCTGACCTTTGTTTTCCAAGACCCTAAACTCACTGGGGAGATATGCTGGCTTCATCCGAAAGAGAAGGATTGCTTTTGATGAGTGGTGAAGGAAGAAGCAGATAAAACAGAGAGGGAAAATAGGGAATCCCTGCAACAAGGTCAGAAAACTGTGGTTTAGGGTTCTCTAACTAATTGACACCCCACTCTCCCCTGTCACACACACCTTTGTGGGACTCCAGGGAAGTGGGAAGATCACAGAGGGGGATAGTTATATGCTGCCCATAATGAGACTTTGCCCTTAGCCCCAGAGCTCCCAGCTTCACCAAAGCTGATACCCAGACCCAAGCAAGAGTTCCTGGAATGACTTTAAGGCACTGTGATGCTTCAAACAAGAAAGATATAAATAATGATATATCCATTTAAAAATTGTTCAAAAGCCAGTCACCTCTAAGAGTGAAAAAGCCCTCACAAAAAAAACCCAGGAGGGTTCAGGAGAACTTACTAACCGTATGGTGATAAAACCATGGAAATAGTGAACTAAATGTGGCCAACTTTCCATTGCTGAAGAAAATTCGTCAAGAAAAGGCAAAACCAGCTGTTTTGAATAACAGCTAAGTCATATGACATCTGGATCTGTCCAGATGATTTCATAAGATACTTTCCAGATCTTGAGTCCATTATTATAGTCACAAGCAGCATGCCGGATTGTGTTCAATCTCTCCCCGACCTTGGCAGAGAAAATGTCTAACTCCTAATTGTGGCAAAACTCCCGTCTCAGGTTATATAACTGGAAGAGTTTGCAAAGCAAGTAGGATACGGGTCAAAGAGGCTGTTCCCAGAGAGAAAGTGAAGTGAAACATTGAGGTATTCCCCAGAGAATGTAGCTAATGCCAAAACTAAGCAATTTTTCCTAAAAGGCAATAGACAGTATAGCACAGTGGTTAAGGGCATGAATGTTGAAGCCAAACTAACCAGATTTATCTTACTACATGTGTGACTTTTGGCAAATTTCTAAGGCTCATTTTTCTCATCTGTAACTTGGAGATGATAATGGTACCTACCTCAAAAAGTTCTTATGATGATGAAATTAGTTATTATATGTGAAGCACTTACATTAATGCCTAGCACATTGACAATGCACTCCATAAATGACAGGGTGTATTATTTACTATTATTATTATTAGTTATTATCTTACAGAAAATCCTGTGCCAGTGAAGGAACATTTATACACAAAAAAACATATAAGATATTATGTAACAGTAAGAAGGAAATTTAGGAAAGAAACAGTAAACATGGTAACATTTGCCCTTAACTAAACCCTATTTTCAGCTCAGTCACTAATTTGCTTGGTGATCTTAAGAAAGTTATTTGAGTTCTCTTGTCTTCAGTGAAAAATAAGAAAAGAGAGAGGGGAAGGAAAGATGGAAGGAAGAAAACAACTTTAGTGAGAAAAGCTCTAATATCTTCCCTAGCTATTATAAACTAAGACTTCAAGATCATCACAGTCAATATCTCGAGAATATAAATGAGAAAACGAGGACCTGAGCTGTGAAACGACTTGTGAATGGTACCATAGATTCCTTTTCTATTCTGTCCCCCTTCCCAACATCCCATGTTTATCGTAATTACAATATTCTCCTTCCCATAATTTATAAACTCTCTGATTCACATTAAACTGTTTGTCTTCTTCATTTCCTGTAGATAATCTATCACAAATGTTGTTCTTTCTTCCTAGAAAATTCTTTTAAATGTGCCTTTTCCTATCCATATCTGAATTTAGCACCTTTCTCCAGGCCTGAGTTACTGGGACATCCCACCTTACCATTTCCTTCTTCCTACTTGAATACATCCTGCACTCAACTACCAGAGTACAAACACTTTCCTACTTGCTTGTAATGGCTTTCTATTATTTACCATGAAGTTTCTCAGACTTGAATATATACCCCAATCACCAGGAGGTCTGGTTAAAACACAGATTTCTCAGCCCCATCCCAGAGTTTCTCATTCAAGAGGTCGGAAGGGGGACCAGAGAATTTATATCTCTGGTCCCAGGACCACACTTCTGAGAACTGCTGATCAACTGATTCAGTTTTCAAACATCACTTTCTTGCTTCCAAAGTCCTCCACTTCTAAGCTTATTTCCCATGGCTCCCCATAACTACTTGTATACCTAGTCCCATTGACTTCCTCCTTAACCTGCCTCCTGACTGCCACCCATATGACAATTAAAACTCTTCTAATGCTCTAGGACCAGAACAATCTCACTTCTTTTCCTGAAACCTCTGTAACTGCAGAAGCCTAGAGTGCTTTCTCTCTCCTCTAACACAAGATCACAAAACAGAGACATATTTAATGGACCTTACAGAGCTTTTAATTTGCCCTACCCTTATTTTAAAAGTAGAAAAATTGAGGTTTGTGTAAATTAAAATATTTTTCAAAGATCTCATACGATGTTATTCTTAGATTTCTAGTAAGTTGCAGAGCAAGGGATAGAATGCTTTCCTTCTGCCAAAGTTATGGGCAGCACATTTTCACCCAATTACTCCACTTTCTCATGAATGCATGTCTAAGAGTTCCATGTGTATGTACTCCCAGTGAGATAACAAGCTCATTGAGGGTGGGTACCATATTTTACTTTTTTGATCTCCCAGAGAATCTAGAAAATAATTTTAAAGTTGCTTTAACTCCTAGGATGGTATAGAGGATAAAAGTACAGTTCTATACTGCTTTCGTTTATATTCCAACTCTTACTTACTAGTGGAGTGACTTTGGGCAAGTTACTTAAATTCTAAGCTTCCAATTGTCTATGTAAAATAGTGACAATATAGTTCCTATCTCACATATATATTATGGACCTAAATACGTTAAGGCATTAAAGGGTTTAGAAGAGCCAATTAGCACATAGTAAATATTCCTTAAAAGTTACCTATTATTATTACTGTTCTACTGTATTTGTCCTACTATCCTATCACAGCATCTTGCACATGGGTGTTGGGTAATGTTTATTGAATAAATAGAATAGAATAGAACTCAACAAAGATCTTTTTGACTGACATGCGAGATAAGCTCCTTTCAGAAAGTCTCCACCTTGAAATAACGCAACTAGTTCTGAAAGCATAGAGGATATACATTTCTGGATGGAACTCCTACAGAGAGACAAAGAAAGCAAATTTGGAGACCTCTGCTGCTGCCTAGCTCAGCTCAGAGTTACATTATAATATCACCAGCCTTGTGCTGCTATTTTAAAATGAAAAAAAAAAAAAGTATTGTTTTTCCCAAGCACTGGCTACTCCCTACTCAAGGATTCCCATGGAAATTGAGATAATTCCCATGCTTTTATGGCCTGTCTCTGACATAGTCATCACTCAGAGTAGGTTATTAGGAGTAAGGAAAGAGACAGTGGAGGAAGAAGACAGACAGGGTAAGAAGTCTTTTTTTCCCTTTGACCTTAAATTCTCTGTCTTATTCAAAATATTGTTGGCAGGATTTCTGGACTTTCTGTAATTCAGTTTGGAAACCAGATAATGAACAGTGGGAAACTCGTCTTTAAGTTGAGGAAGACAGAAATTTGTGGTTTATTTTGAGCTCCAAAGGTGGAGGGGTCAGAAGGCATTCCCATGAGAGCTTCTCTGAACACTGGTGTGACCCATAGCCTTTGAACATCTCCATCTCATTCTGTTTTAAATTATAAAGAAGGACTTTCTAGAATGAAGTTTCTAGTTGTACATGGACTCTAGTTGCTTTACATCTTATAAAAGCAGGAAATAAAAGTGGTAATAAAGGGTATCGGAAAAGAGGGAAAGAAAGAATTGTAAAGTAAAATTTACCTAAACCTTAATCAACGTGAACATATATTATATCACTTAATAAAACTACAGTTCCCAAAACTTAATGTGTCTGCTGGCAATGAATTTATATAATAAATACAAGTTCATTGCCTTGGATAATCAGAACACTTGGTCAACATTTATCTTTGCCAAATTATTATGTGTTGAGCAAAATAATGACATAACGATGAAGAATAAGAGGACCTTTACTTGTCTGAAGTACAGAATTATATTTCAAACCATTTCTTCTCTCCCTCCCCTAACATAATGTAACAAAACCTTATTATTCTCAAGATTTCTATTTTCAAGAATTATCTATTTATTGCTTCATAAATTCACTTATCCATTCACTTATCAGACTCTAATAGAGCAACCATTGTTTGTCAGGCACTGTACCAGATAGTATGGGGAGTGCTTTACAAAATTAATAAGAGATTGTTCCAGACCTCAAGTAGTTCCCATTTTATAAAGAAGATATATGTACAGTTGTCACTCAGTATACTCAGAAGATTGGTTCCAGGACCCCTACTCCCCACGGATATAAAAATCTGTAAATGCTCAAACATTTTATTTTCATATAAAATTGTGTAGTACTTGCATATAACCTACACATATCCTCCTATGTACTTTAAATCATCTCTAGATTACATATACTACCTAATACAATATGCATGCCACGTAAATAGTTGTAAATACAATGTAAATGCTATCAAAATAGTTGCCAGCACTTAGCAGATCCAAGTTTTGCTTTTTGGAGCTTTGTGGATTTTTTTTCTCATGCCTTTGATCCCTGGTTGGTTGAATCTGCAGAACCTCCAGGGACGATGGGCCAACTACATACATAGTTTTATTTGGATGCAGCTATGACAGATAGAATGAGTCCCAGGTTTGAAATTGGCACCCCAGAACTCAGGCATGTGGAGTGTATTGTCTGACCTTGGGCCGGATATTTAACTTATCTGTGCTTCTTTATTGGTAAAATAGTAATGTTGAAAACATCTACCTTGCAGGGTTAGACTAAGAATTAAATTAGATAATGTCAAATACCTAACCAAAGTTGAATCTGAGGGAAGTTGGTTAAGAAGTGAGAAGAAATACAGGGACGATGAGAAGTTCTGTGAGAGTTCAAGGGATGGATTGTTAGCTTCTCCATGAAGGAGAAAAGAGAAAGCTTCTCAGAAGGGTTGAGATTTGGGGATGTATGATTTGGTTGGAATCCTGTGTGAGCAGGGAGGAGAGGGTATTTGGTGGATCCCAAAGCAGCTGCTCTCTTCCTGTCTTTCTCCCAGCTACCCAGGGATCCTTCCAAAAGTTTAATATGGAAGTCCCCATCTTCCTAATATGTTTTCTAAAAATTCCAAAGATGCTTTCAAGGTCCATGCATATGTCACAGGTCAATGCATATGTCATTGCATTCCATGCAATGCTGGAAACTTCTCTCCAGCATTCTTGTAGCATTCCCTCATTTTTCTCCCAATGAGCAATGAATTCTGACCTGTGGCACTCACACATCAAGGCTTGGTGAACAGGGATTCTTCCAATTGTGTGGTTATTGGGATAGGAGTTACTAAGTTAGAAGTCTGGGTTCTGGGTGGGGACAGAGTCCAAGAACCAAGCAGATGGTCACCTAGCTGTTGTGCTGCAAGAAAGATGCAAAGCAGCTCTCTTTGAACTGAGCTCTCTCCTCTAGATTGAACATATAGCAATCTTAGACAAATGCAAATGTAAGTTTATGTATTGCAGATGCAAATCACAGCTGATAGGAGACCATCAGCTATAAAATGCAACAAGAGAAAAAAGACCTGAGAATTTGGGGAAGCAGGCACAGAGGATGTCCCACAAAAAACAGAAGGAAAGAACAATGCCTTCTATGGGGAAAGTATCTAGTTAACCCTTTGAGGTGTAGCCTGCACCTGAGAAATTTTCAATTAAGATGACAGAAGAATGGTCTGCAGAGCATAGAAACAGGCATAGAAGGAGAGGGGGAGCGAGTCACATGACAGAAGTTACATTCTCATGTCTCCCTTGGTGGTAGGCTAAATAATAGCTCCCCAAGATGTCCACATTCTAATCCCTGGGACATGTGGATATGTTGCAAAAGGAATTTTGCAGATGTGATAAAGTTAAGGATCTTTAGGTAGAGAGATTATTCTGGGTTATCTGGGTGGGCCCAATGTAATCACAAGGGTCCTTGTAAGGGGAAGGCAAGAGGGTCAGAGTCTGAAAGCAATGTGTCAATGGAAGCAGAGTGAGAGAGATTGGAAGATGCTACACTGCCGGCTTTGAAGATCAGGATGGAACCATGAGACAAGGAGTGTAGCTGTCTTCCAGATGTTAGACAAAGCAAGAAAATGAATCCTTCCCTAGACCTGCCAGAAAGAATGCAGCCCTAGGACCCACTTTAGACTTCTACTTTCTAGAACTATATGAGAATAAATGTGCATTGTTTTAAGCTACTAAGCTTCTGGTAGTTGTTACAGCAGCAATAGGAATCAAATATATCCTCTCTTAGCTTCTGTTTTTCAGACTTGATTCACTACAAAAAATAGACTTAAGGCAGTCAGACTGTTTTCTCATCCCCATTCTACTTTTCTATTTTCAGTTAACAGCTAATCTCAATTCTTTTCACCTTTACTGAATGGTCTATATTTCAACATTTAGCTTTCTGAATTTCTCCCTAGACCAGCTATTCTTTTCTAATCTTTCTCCTTCTCTCCTAGCCCCAGGAGCTCAAACCAGACACAGCCTTCTATAGGCTTCAGTTTCATGGCATAGCTAGCTAGGAGTTATTCCCTAGAGTCTTGCATTTGGCAGTTACAGTTGGGTTTTTATTTTTTGGAAATCAAATTAATTTAGTAACTACAAAACTATCAGGAAAGTCAAGATAAAGTGTTCTGACTTGATATTACCTAAAAATTCCTAAAGGAGAAGACCTGAGTTCAGAGGAAAAAACTCATTACCTACTCCTAAAAAGAATATCCCCTCTAGGCTACCAAATTCTGTCACTAGTCCATTTTTTCTATCAACACCCAGGCTCAGAGGGGTTATCTGTGATCCCCCTTCTCTCCTGCTTCCTGTCATCTATTTTTCTCATTTGCTTTCTAATGTTCCACGCAATGAGCCCTTCCATTTGAGTCCCACTTCCATATGTCCTGTTTAGCTCTGTAGGGAGATGAAAGTAGTTTGGGATGTTTTCCAATTCCCTGCTCTGGCCCCATTCTGAGACATGGCTGCAAGGGTATCCCAACATGAAAATAACTAAGAAACATCACACACTCAGAAAAAGTACATGTTCCCCAGCTAACTAAATGATTTACTCAACCCATATAATGCATAACCCTATTTAGTGTTTATAACAACCCTGAGGGAGGTATAAATGTTATTCCCATCTTGCAGATGGGAAAACTGAGTCACAGAGAAATTAGGTGATTTGCCCAAAAATCATCCAGTAAATGACAGTGGTAGGAGTCACACCCAATCTCACATCAGCTCCTGAGCTCTTAATTACTATGCAACACCTCTCTCATGTGTTCAGATGTTGTAATTGACAGTTATAGGCATCTGGTAAATAGAAATTTTGTTCAAAATCATTTTTTTTCTTAAAGACTACTGTTTGTTTCCTAACCTAAACCTTTTGAAAAATGGTGTCTATGGAAGAACAAATATCTTAAAAGTGAAGACACAAAATTCATAAATTAAAGTTCATCAGATAAAATAAAATGAAGGTGATATGGAAATCCAGAGACCTTGAATTATCTTCAACTCTAACTAGCTATGTGGTCTTGGACAAGTCACCAAACAGTTTGGACATGTTTTCTCATCTATAAGAGAAGGAATTTGTCTGTGACACTGATCCTGTTCTCATTCTTTGATTCTAAGCTGGTCACCTTAGAGAAGGGGAAAAAAAAAATCACATCCCATCTCAAGGGGCAGAATCTATGATTTCGAGTCACCAGACCTTTATTGTGTGTATGCGTGTGATCAGAATTGTGCTAGGTACTCAATTCTACACTGTCACAATTGTCAGTTGTCTTTGCTAATCTTGTCTTTTTCTTGCTCTTAAACTGGTATCCATTTAATAAAATATTAAACTAAGTAGCTAATGAGAGTTACATATTCCTTTCCCTGAGCTGCAGTCCAGCCATCTGCACTCACATTTCAGCATAATTGCAAACATCAAGGCCCTGTCTGAACCAGGAAGGGAGAAAAAGGTTAAGTTATTCTTAGAGGATCTGGAAGATAAATGTTAGAGGGCAATTAAAAAAATTTTAAAGCCTTTTTGAACTATCAAATTACAATTTTGAGAAAATCTCAACTTACAGAAAGTTTTTTTCTTCACTGTTGCCTGCTAAAGGAAAAGTGTAAAATTCAACCTGTGAAGGGAGGAAAAAATCCCCATTGATCTACATTCATCTATATGAAAAAAACATTGCTTCCTCCTAGCCAGCTCAGACACTTTCAAGCTGTCTGTGTGAATCTCTGATTTCAACAAACAGCCCATCTTTTTTCCAAGTCATAAAAAATATCAGGTGTGTGTGTGTGTGTGTGTGTGTGTACATGTGCACATGCACGCATGTGTGTGTGTTCAAGTGACATACTGTTTTGGACTTGGGGGATTCAGAAACAAAGTCCAATACTCTGAAGCCTTGTTATCCAGAAAGCACCAGACCTTAGGCAGTGGGCTCTCCTGGGAAAGTCTTCAGTGTGACCTGCACTGTTGACATCCTAAAGCGCACCGGTCATTCAGTCCCATGTTCCTGTTGACCCAGGTATCTCTTGTTAACTATTACTTAAAATGTTACCAAAATACAACAAACTACTTTGTTAATGAGACATCTTGATTCTTTCTAAACTTCCTGAATCCCCACAGACAAGTGCCTCATCAAGAAAGAGATGGTTTGCACAAAAAAATATCAAAAAGTAGTAGCTTGACAAAAACCGCTCCACACACTTCAGTACCAATAATGAGCACTTACACAGAAGAGAACTGCACATTTTTTTCAGGTATTTTACTTTATGTTTCATATCTTCCTCAGACTCTAATATGATAGTTCCCACAACTTTCTAGAATGTAAAATGTAGGGATCTGAGTGATATTTTGTCCAGATGGGTTAGGAATTGTTTTGAGAAGTGTCTAGGGAAGCAGTTGGAAAAGAGAAAGCAAAGCATGTAGAATACAGAATAATGGTCTTAGTCTTATTTGCTATTTATGAAGCCAGCTGATTATCAAGTATCTACTGTCCAAAGTGTTCAAAGACTGCTTAGCTGAATCTTTTCAACCCTGAAATATTTCCTTTTTGAAGGAGAAAAAAATGTCAGGGCAAGGTATTTTATCTCAGCATGGCAACTGAATAGAATGCTTTGCAAGGAAATACCTTGTTTGGACTTTCCAGGAGAACGATGGTCAGGGTGAGGAAGCTCGAAGTCGCATGTGCATTTGTTGGGTTGGTGGTGCATATATCCTATGATTAGGCTGGCCACATCTACAGATTTTCTAGGAAAGACCCAATTTCTAATGCCTGGTCTAGAGGCAAGCTATATGTCCTCATTCTAGTCGGAAATTGCAGTCACTGTGCATATATGTGTCTGACATGGATTCATGTAGTCAGAGGCAGTCTTCATGCCACTTGAAGAATTGTCTATACTCCAGTATCTACTCAACTGGTAGATGAAAATTGGTTAATTATGTAAAAGCCTAGAAAGCCCAATTCACCCTTCTTATTCCAGCCTCAAGGATGGAAACTCTTTCACTGTTAAGTTGATGGATGAGTCTCCTTCTGGGCAGCATTCAGAAGGGCATGAGTGGACCACAGTTTCCACTGACTGAAGAAACACATGACCTAGTGTGAAAGCAGTCAAGGCAGGCACTGCACACCCAAGGTGAGGCGTGTCTGTGTCCTTATTTCACGTTTCCTCCCTGCCCCCAAGGAAGTTATACTCTCGAGATAAGAGAGAACTAAATTAACTGTAAACAAAATACAGTGACCCTTGAACAACAGGGGTTTGACCGGCACAGGTCCACTTCTATGTGGATTTTTTCAATAGTAAATACTACAGTACTACACCATTCAGCAGATGCAGAACCATGGATACGAAGGAGCCAGTGGATTTTCCATTCCAAGGAGGGTTGGTCCCCCAATGACCAGAGCTGTTCAAGGGTCAATTGTACAAGAATCATAGACTGTTATAATCCATGATCTTTGAACCTAATTCACCCTCGAATTTTACAAGAAACTGAAACCATCTGTTCCTTTCATGGAATTTGCCAACATAAAAGCAGAGTCACCTTCCACTACTTATAAATATATGTTTTTCACAAACTGGGAGTTTATTCTGAATTTCATATAAGCATTTTTAAGACATATAGGGTACTGAATTTAGTCCATTGAGATCCTAAGTGACTGGAAGAATATTTCACACTTTTAATCACTGCTTTCAAGCTACATCCAGAAGTTAGTTTCTGGGCCTTCCTGTAGGACTTGGGAAGAGCCAGAAAATTAAAATAAAAATACAATCTTTCTTCAGAGTACACGGTGTCCAAATCAAGAACAATAAAGTAGTGGAGCTAGAAGGAGTGAAGAGGATCATATAACTGATTTCTCACCTTTTACAAATACAGTAATGAGGCCTGGGGAGGGAACTGACTCATAACTCACCCTCTGCTATTTAGTAGAAGCCAAGTTTACAGCTCAAGACCCTGGATTCCCCACCCAGCACCTTTTCCACATGTTACATAGCCTTTTATACTTAAATTTAAAAATTCTGTGTTCTACAAATAAATTGCAAGGAAAAAAGAAATAGACCAGAAGTCCATTGATTAGGAAATATATAAGAGGCTCTGGACCAATCTCAGTGTGTGACCCTGGGGTTTATGTGGTGTTGGTGCCTGGGTGGTGACTTGGGGTTACTTTTTCAGCATTTTTTTTTTCTTTTTTTTTGCAGTACACGGGCCTTTCACTGTTGTGGCCTCTCCTGTTGCGGAGCACAGGCTCCAGACGCGCAGGCTCAGCGGCCATGGCTCACGGGCCCAGCTGCTCCGCGGCATACGGGATCTTCCCGGACCGGGAAGATCCCCTGCATCGGCAGACGGACTCTCAACCACTGAGCCACCAGGGAAGCCCTACTCTTTCAGTTTTAAAAGAGTAGGGTGATTGCATGTGAATCAGTTCAACAGTGCCTCAGGGAAGACGGCTTAGTTTCCTCACTGTTGTGAAGTAAAAAAGCAGAACAATGATCTGTGCCCCAGCGGCTGCCAGCTCCAGGCATGGTGTGCACTGCACAGTAGGATCTTAGTAAACATGATTTGATGTGGAGGAACCGGTGGTTCTGCAGTCACTTAAGGGATGTGAAAGGTGGGTGAAAGGGCACTGGAGACAAACCCCTCAGGTCATCTTGTTTATGAACCGTGGATGCCTCACCACACTCTACCAAACAGCTCCAAATTAAGATGGCTAAAGTGCCCCCACCAGATAGAAGGCACTGGTCTCTCAGTCTCTCTAGGACCTTCAAGTGCCTTTGCAATAAGTGTGTTTCCATAACTAGAGCCCAATTAATTGTAGAAAGAACACTAGATTAGTGACTAGTGCTTATTAGTCTAATAATAAAATTTAACAGTAGTCCAAAAACAAATGTGTGACCCTCATTTGGACCCTGAGGGGTCAAACAATCCAACTGCAAAAAGATCATTGAGGATATTTGGATGCTTACTGAATATTTAAGGATATTAAAGAATTGTTAATCTTTCAGTATAATCGTGGTTTTTAATGTCTTTTAATGTTTTGTAAAGAGCTTTTAAACGGGATACTTGCTGAATGAATTATGGGCAAAATCGTAAAAATACTGTATTATTATACAAACTCATCATTATTTTTTTTTTTAATGAGGAAAGAGGAAAAGAAATAAGCTTTATGAAAAGTTGTGGCACAGGGTTTCCACCTCCTCTCCCACTACCTCTGCTGCCTCAGAACCTGCCGCCGCTGCAGCTGCTGCCGCCGCCTCCTTCTCTGGCCTCTCCGCCACCTCCACACGACCCAGGCCCTCTGTCCTTGAGAGGAAGCCGTATTTGATCTCCCTCGCGGGCCCGGGGCGCAGCCATGGCAGACAGCGGGGGAGGTGGAGGCACAGCATAGTGGGTGGCGGCCCCATCCACCCGGCCTCACTGCTTCCTGGAGACCCGTAGCTCATAGCGCTCATCCTGGGGCAGCTCAAGAGCCGGGGCCTGATTGACAGATTTTGCCGGGACTGCCTGGCCGACGTGGACACCAAGCCAGCTTACCAAAACCTGAGGCAGAATGTGGATAATTTTGTGTCAACACATCTGGAGAAGTAGCAATGGAATCCTACGATGAACAAAAACCAATTGTGAAATGGTCCGAGGCAGAGTGTGGTATAGTCAGGGATGTTGGAAGCTGGAGTGGACAGAATTATTTACCAGATGGTGGATCCCAAGCTAAACCACATCTTCAGGCCACAGACAGAATGAGCAATTCATGAGTTCCTGGCGGCCCAGAAGAAAGAAGCTGTGCCAGCACCCCCTGCAGAGCCTGAAAGCCAGGACCCTCCAGCTCCATCCCAGGATGCTTCCTAAGAATAGACCTGACACGTTTTGGAAACTCCATTGAATTAATGGTGAAGAATTGGATTCAGTTACATAAGAGTACAACTTCAGAATGAAGACAGGCTGAGGTCATCACTGACTTCAAGATGCAACGTTGACTCTGAGGCAGTGTCCAGATAAAATAGGGAGCAAATGGGCCAGTAGGAGAGTTGACCATGTGGGCCCCCATATTGTGCTGCCATCTGGCCAGCCTGTCCAAGGGGATGACCCCCAGTAGACACTACAGGTATATTAAGAAACACTACATCAACTTGGGGTAGTCCTGAAACGAACCTTTGTACTTGAACTTAGAAACTGTGTGTGAATTTTAGGGTTTGTGCGTGGGGATAAGCAAAAGCTACAATGAAGGAACATAACCAGTCCCAAAGATGTAATTTCAAAGAATGACAGTAAAGCTTAGCCAGGAGTAAGCATTGGACAATGCTTATTTGATACTCTTTCTCAGAGTTGTACAAGTCATTAGCAGCAAATAGCTTTAAGATCTTTGTGACCCTCTTGTGCATGACTTTTTGTAGCTTCCATTTCCTCTCCCCTGTAAGGTGTCAAAACATGGGACCTTAGAATGCATGAGAAAATGTAGACTTAGATGTACAGAAAAAACCTTTGCAGACTCTCTGTCCAAGGCTTCTTCCTATCCTACAAGGGCTAGTGAGTCTTGGATGTGTTTATTTTATTCTCAAGTTTGTGTTTTTTAGAAGGTGAATAATTAATAAGTGGCTTAAGTTTTGTAATTAAATCATTTGATACTCTGGGGAAAAAAAGCTGTGGCATATAACTGAAATTTAAATGTTGTTTTTCTGACTACCTATAAAGAAGGAAAGAAGATGGAAGGAAATTAAGTATTTAATAAGGGTCTGCCTACTAAAAACTTGTTACCTTAGATACATTATTTCAATTATTTTTTATAGCATCTCTCCCCAACAAGATAAATATCCTCATTTATGGATAAGGAATGAAAGTCAGAGAGGTTTAGTTTCTGGAGTTTATACAACTAAGGAAGTAATAGAGATGGAGTTACCACCTCCATGTTTTTTTCACTCCACCACATTGCCGATGTTAAGACAGGGGATAGACTGTAAACTTACATCCTTCCTTACTCTGGGCTTTCTTTAATATCCCTAAAATGTGTAACCTTAGGAGTTACTTTCTCAGTGAAAAACAATCAGGCTTTCACTGTCTTTATCCTCTGGGTGACTCAGCCTTTAAAATAGAGTGCAGGTTTAATGTTATCTGAGACTCCATTCGAATGAACTTTAAAGGAAGAAAGAGATAGGAACCTGTTATCTTCTGGCCTCCAGCCATATTCTGGTTCCTGTTACTAATGATTGATCCTGACTGAACTAATTAAAGTTTAGCTCCTTTGCTTTCTGGCCAGCAGGACAGACAAAAGCCATTAACACACAACCCCAGAAATATAAACTCCCTCCCTAGATAGTATCTATCCCATAATAGTGTGTAGTCCTTGTTAAAGAAGGAGAAACAAATTAGATAACCTTTCAGGTTAGCTTTCCAAACTTAAGATTCTGGGATCTAAAAGCGTTTTGAATTGATATCTGGTGTTTCAACATAGCTCAGAGTAAATGAAAGAAAAAATAGGAAGAGGCAACAGAATACAGAATGTAATTCATTAAAGAAGCTGGGACAGTACTGCATGAGAAATAGCCAAAGTGATATAATTTCATGAGGTTCATCTTGCATTAGAAGCAAAAAAAGACTCACCTCTTTAACAAGGTTTCCCTGATGAAATTATAGAAAAGCTTTCTTCCTCTCCCAATCTCCTCCACTCTGCCCCCCAAACAGGAAGTCCTCTTTATTTTACAACATACACTCTTTATCCTATTGTAGCATAAAAGTCACTGCTCTTGTCCTTCTCAATCCCTTTGGAAGCAGAGAAAGCACCAGGACAACCTGGAAGCAGGTCTGTCTCCACGTGCTATAAATTTATTTATGCATTCTTTTGACAAAATATGTAAGTGCCTACTACGTGCCAAGTACAGATTGTCTTTTTAGTAATTGAAGTCTTTAGGCAAAATGGGGGAAAATCTTTTTCATGAACAGATCTTTTCAATCCTCACAGTTGGAGTGGATGGGCACTGGACAAGTTCCAAAGAAACAGTATGCAGGATGAGATGCATGGGTGGTTAACTGCGGCTGGAAATCCAAAGTTCCCTTCTTGCTTGCATGAGAGAGACAATACAGACTGCACAAAGATGTCATAACATCAATCCCCTCTCACCTCCCAGCCTTTGCACATGCAGACGTGCCCCTTGGCCTGGGATGACTTCCTTCTCTTTCCTCTTCCTCTCTGGACCTGACCAACTCCTCAGTCCTTTCAGGCTTAGTTCATAAACCTTAGGCATCATCCCCTGTGACTTCTTACAGTTTTCCATAGCTACCCAAAGCTCTATGAGCTCCGCACCCATTCCCCCCACTTTGGTGCTTCTTAGCACTTGGTGCATTTATTCCTCTATAGTGGATCTCAACACAGAGGGCTACTTTCTTATTTATCTCCTTACCTGGACTGAAATTTCTCTGAGAGGTCTTTCACCCTTATGCCTAAGGCAAGTATGGAGGTTGGAAAGGCAATCCAGAGAAACAATAGAAATTGTTTCATCAGTAAGAATTGAAACAAAGGTTTTTCTTAGGAACATTCCCTTGCTATTTTATTAAATAGTTTATTCACTTCCTTAAGATTGTAGGGTTTCACTGAAATATTTGCAATTATGTCACAAGACTCTCTATCAGCAATAGCAAGCTTCAAATTCATACTTGTTCCCAGAAAGCATGATCCCAAACCCTACTATCTCTTTAGGCTTCTTTGATGATCCTGTGTCCATTCTGATTCATTTATCATTTATTCAAGTTCATTGCTACAGTCTTTAATTCACTAGGTGCTTATCTTTTCTCTATAATTGGTCCAAGGGTGTGCTCATGCCTTTGGAAAAAGCTGTATTTACTTAATCCTGTGGACTCAGGAGCCTTGACCCACTCTGTTTGTTGCTTCTGTGTGGCTTGACAACCTTACAAGATTAGTTGATTAGGTACTTTTCTATTCTAAATCATCCATACATAGACCCACATAAATTGAAGAAGATGGGGAAAAATTGAATGTTTAGTAAAATGATAATAAACAACAAAACAAAACATCACTTTCCCCATTTACTTTCTATAGCTCCTGAAATTCCCAGCATTGCCACACACTTGAGGTGGCCAGAAGC
This sequence comes from Lipotes vexillifer, assembly GCF_000442215.2. Lineage (NCBI taxonomy): Eukaryota > Metazoa > Chordata > Mammalia > Artiodactyla > Lipotidae > Lipotes > Lipotes vexillifer. The sequence goes on along the minus strand of NW_006785351.1, from coordinate 2,581,984 downwards.
CCCTGTGTGAACTATGGATTAAACACATTCCACAACTAGCAGTCTTTATAATCTTAAACAGAAATCAGATGTAGGTCAGATATCTATAGAAGAGTTTGTGACACTTTATTAACAGCCCAGGGAAAATTCTTTGTAGGTAGCTGTCTTCATTACTCCTTTACTCCCCTTTTTTAGTTTAGTAGAGACTGTAAATTTGGTATCAGGAGTGGTCAACCCTGATGGACAAAAACTAATAATCACACTGGTTGCTTTATATAATGGTGACAACTTTGGGGGAATCACAATGATAACACTCTTTGTTTCAGAAGAGTTCCATCTTTTTCCAAAGAGCAATATTTACTTTAAAAATTAAACTTGTTCAGAGAAATTCAAGACACTTAAAACAAAATGAATTTTTTAAAAGAAGCCTAAAATTCATAGCAGAAAATCACTGGTAAAAATAAGACTTTCAATTGACTCGACTCTTTCCTTTTCCATTGACTCTAAGATTCCCACCCATACAGCACAGGTTTCAATAGGCTAGAAGGTAAAAATTGCGGGGTGGTGGCCATTTATTGCCCAAATATTTGGATTATTGGTCTCTTTAAATATATAAAAAAATGTGAGGTCAACTGTGAGTTTTAATGAGCAATAGTCTTAAAAATATAAATAAATAGTAAAACAATAGTTTCTACAAATACGTCAAAGTTGACTTTGGCTTAATGCTTCCATAAACATTGAGAAAGGACTATTTTCCAAAGCTCCTCTTACATGAAGTAAATGTTGCTTTCTTGGAAGTCAGATTCTCACTGAGTAGATTGCTTCTGCCACAGCCATGATTTCAACACAAGGTTGAATTCTTGACGATTTTCATTAATTGGCTCCCAAACTTTTAGAGAGAAATAAATTAGGAAAAATTTTCCTATACTGGCATCTCTCACTAGTCACTGAAACCAGGTGTATTTCACTTTATTTAAACTATGTTATGACTAGAAAGGATGTTAGAGAACAGCTAATCCAACATTCATTTACTAAATAAGAAAATAAAATCCCAGGGCAGTGAAATCACTTGCTCATGGACACAAATTAGGTAATGACAAAACTAAGTCTGTTCTTTACTCCATAACCAGTATTATTTCCACTATGAATAGAGCCAAGGAAGGCAGGTTTGGAAGGATTTATTCAAGTATCATTTTTCCCTTAGAGTGGACAGTTTTAGGTTCTTTCCATGAGAGTGTGCTAACAGCTCTCTAGCTCTACAATTCCACTTCTCCAAATCACTCATTACAGTCATTGGAAATATGACTATATTTGCAATGGTAACAGATCATGAAAAAAAAAAATGTAATAGGACACAATAATCACAGGATTCTACCATATGCCTTAAAAGTTTCAGGCAATCTATGCAAAAGGCTTGCTCCTTTGTCAGTCTATAATATACTGTGTGAACATTAGTTATATCCTGGAGCAGAAGAATTTACTGTGAATTAAAAGATTTGTAAAGTGAATCAATAGCAATGTTGGTAGTGAATTAGTGAATCAAATATGAAACAGTTATAGGAATCAATGAAAGAAATGTGCAATCCATGTGCCTCAGTAAACATGCATATTTACAAAAACAAATCGGGCAATATTAGTAACAATGTCAAACTTTCAAGAAACATTTATTGCTTTTTCACTAAATGCCAAGCAGTGGGTCATAGGATCACAAAATGACTGGCAGACCAATGTTAACAGTCATTCTGAGGCAATAGTTCACCAATTAACAAGGTTAAGGTTTACCCATTACATGAAAGTACATGATTTCAAACAATAAATGGGCTAAAGACATGTGTTAAAATTGTTGTAAAAGTCAAATCTGCAATTCTTAGAGTTGCAAAAATGGAAATGGAAAAAATTATGCATCGTCATGTTCAAGGAATTGCCTTTCACTCCTGTATTCCCCCTGTTTCTCAGGCTTTCTCTAGGGGAAAAGATAGGCTGATAAACAGTATCCAGCACTGAAACCTGTCTTCCCCCCTGAGGATGGTCCAATGGCCAATATTGCCCACCTAGTTACAATCTAGTCCAAGTCTAGTTACTTAAGTCCTACTTTACTTTTTAAAAAAATATATACATCTTTTAAAAGTAATCTGTGCTTTTGACAGCACAAAGTGAGAGAGGTCTTTATTTCCGGTCACTAGACAGTATTGTTGGAGACAAATTCCTTTGCTAGGATGTTATCACTTTAAAAATCATTTTGAGATTATTTCTAGGGTTGAAGTCATCAAAAAGAAAACCTGAACTTGTAAGAGACAGAAGTACAGATCCATTGAACAACACAGCCTTCTTAGGCAAACATTGACAGTGCCTTTAGGGATGAAGTTAGGCTGTACAAGGATCACCTTTATTTCCTTTAAATAATGTAGGATCAAACAAATTTAATCAAATTCATTCTTAAGAACTAAGAAGAGGAGAAATATCCCTAATTCTCTGCATCAGGTAGAATTGCTGGGTTAAATTTTCTAACAAGTCAGATATTTGTTCTCTTCCTGTTTACTTAGTCTAGATACTTAGGATTCCCTCCAGAACATTGTCCAGTCTGAAGACAACCACAGAGCCTCAAAGGTGCTCTGTATCTAAAAAACAATGATAGCTAATAAATAATCTCTATGTCCCAAGGGCTGTCTTCTGTCCAGCAATCCAGCTCCTTCTATCTGATGGTATCCAGATACAAAGAACAATGAGAAGTCCTCTCTGCCTCATTGCAAATCTGTCTTCCTTTCTTATTCCATGTTCATTAATAAAGGTTAACATTTACACATTTCTCATATGTGTCAGACAGTGTTCTGAGCATTTCACGTACAGTAATTCAATCCCCATAACCAGCTAGTGAGGAAGATACTTAGTAGATCCATTTTTACCAGTAAGGAAACTGAGATACAGAGTTTAAATAAAGTGTCCAACACCACACAAATAGTAAGTAATGGAGCCAGGATTCAAACCCAGGCAGTTTGATGTTGGAATCCATGCTCTTAACCATACACTTCTGAGTCTGAGCAAGTGCTTATAAAATAGACATCTCCTCAGAGGAAATGATGTTCTGGATATAAATGGTGTATGATATATCTCATATTGCATCAATCTGCTAGCTCAGATCTTTCAAAACCTTGCCATTAACAGAGAGGAGGCAATTCCCAGGCTACAATCAACCAACTGTTTTGCCACAAACTACAGTGGCCCTCTATTGCCTCTGGGTATCCTCCCCTGAGTGAAGATTCTCCTTATCTCCACCTCTTAAATCAAAATAACTCACCTTTCCAGGCATGAGTGGGGCAAGGCTGCAAGTCCTTTGCACATTTTGGCAAATGGCTTAGGTCCTCAGCTTTGAGCACAAGTCCTTATCAGCAGAGCAAGCAAGTCTTTGAAAACTTCAAAACCGTCTGGGACTGCCTTTTTCTCTGAGGAATATATAGAGGCTCTTTCCCAGCCCTCTGTCACTCTGTGGACCAATCCAGAGCCCAAGAGGAAATTACAGTCTGGAGAACAGCCGCAATTGTGTGGGAGTTGGAGGCTGGAATCTTTTCTCTGCTGCAGGCGCTGCTGCGTTAAGCTTTCAACTGCTCTTATCAGAACACTTACTCTGCCAGGGCAAGGGTAGTCCCTAAACTGTGCACAAATCATTCATGTTTTAACTCATAATTTTAAACCAACCACAGCAAAGATGTGGGCTTTGTTATGAAGCAGAGGGCCTTGGGCTAGTTCAGATATATCAAAGTCATAGATTGTTAGGACTATAAGGGCCTTTGCAGATCATATAGCCCAACTTTGTTTCACAGTGGAGGAAACAGTGTTAGAGAAGTTCAGGGGACATGTACATGAGTCCCTATGATGTGCCAGGCACTCAGCTGGATGCTAGGAATTCAAAGAAGAAGGTACTCTCTGCTCTCAAGATCCCCAAACATCATATCAGTAAGATATAAGTGAGCAACAGAGGCAGGTCCAGGATATTGTGTTTTCAAACACCACAAGGGAAGATTTTTTTTGGAGGTAATAACCCCTGAGCTGAGTGATGAAAGAGACAAAATACCTTACATGATTCTATCTACTAGATTTTACCCCCCAAGTTCCCCTAATTCTATAAGTGGTATTCTGATTGATCTTTATTTGATGACTAGGTTAGGTAATTCTTCGGAGCACCACCCTCATCAAGTCACTCATCCTTGGCTAGATTTGTCATGCTTTCCCCTTCAACATTTTCCTGCTTCCCACCATTCAAGGATTATTTTCACCAAAATTTATTTTATTTGTGTTTCATCCTCTCAGGACCCAAGGGGCTGATAAATTAATATGTAAATGCAAATGCCTAAGAGGTAGGCATGAATCCCAGCTAAAAATAAAGAACATCACATAATCTGTAAGAAAAGCTCTAAATTTGGAATTAAATATGATGCTCATAAAGTTCCCTGTTATTTGAAATTATTTGTTTTAAACTGTTTTAACTGTTGATCAGGAACTGTAAAGTCAATATAGTGTATTATGACCTCGTGCTTTAAATTAAATAAATAGACGATAATAGGCAAATATCCAATTACATTGCATGAAGAAAGTTAGACATTGTTTTCCGAAATTTTTGCTTTAATTATCCATATATATGTGTGAACATGGTCATTAGATAAACTGTATTTCTAACTATAAATCATAATCAAAAAGGCTTGAAAGCTATAGCTCTATAGCATACATTTTTTAAAGTAAGGAACCCTGTTGTATTCACCTCTGTACCCCAAGCACTTCATACAACATCAGGCACATAGACATTTATAAAGATTGCTTGAACTAAATGCAACTGTCTAAGTTCTGCTGTTACTGGCTACTTAAAACCACAAAATCAATTAATCTGAGTGATGGAACACTCAGTGTTCATAGAGATATAAACCCTGTTGTTGACTATTGAGTCTCATAGTGGGAATATGTGTAAAAGAAGCAGAGAAGACTCCTTGGAGCCAGAGCCTAAATTACTGTTTGAGACCCAAGGGGCCTTGAGGAGAGAATAATATGGGGGAAAAAAAAAACAAATTAATTTAAAACATTGGAGAGTGATGCCTTGCCCAGGGCTGGGGATCAAAGCAGGTTTCTGACCATCCCAGAAGAATTCATGTGATGGGTGGATCATAGTAAATGGAGGGGAAAGGGTGGGCAAGAACCCAAAAAAAAAAAAAAAAAAAAAAAAAAAAAAAGCAAACTTCAATAGAAATAAATATTAATCCAGCATATATTTGTTTTAAAAACATCATAAGGATGAGGTAACCAGAGGGCATATAAAAGAGCTTGCTCATTGTATTAGGGTTCTACAGAGAAATTGGCAGAGATTTATTATAAGGAACTGGCTCACATGATTATGGAGGCTGAGAAGTCCCAAGATATGCAGTCAGCAAGCTGAAGACTCAGGAGAGCCAATGGTCTGTGGTCCTAGTCCAAAGGCCTGAGAAGCAGAACCAATGGTATAAGTTCCAGTCTGAAGACAGGAGAAGATCCATGTCCCAGCAAAGACAATCAGGAAGAAAGGATGAATTGTCCCTTCCTCTGCCTTTATATTGTACTCAGACCTTCAGTGGATTGGATGAGGCTCACCCATGTTAGGGAGGGCAATCAGGTTTATTTAGTCGTCTGATTCAAATGTTAATCTCATCCAGAAACACCCTCAAAGACACACCCGGGGAATAATGCTTGACCAAATATCTGGGTGCCTGGTGGTCCAATCAACTTGACACATAAAATTAACCATCACACACAAGTGAACTTACTTACAAAACAGAAATAGAGTCACAGATGTAGAAAACAAAGTTATGGCTACCAGGGGAGAAAGGGGAGGGGAGGGATAAATTGGGAGACTGGGATTGACATATATACACTACTACATATAAAATAGATAACTAATAAGGACCTACTGTATATCACAGGGAACTCTACTCAATACCCTGTAAGGACCTATATGGGAAAAGAATCTAAAAAAGAGTAGATATATGTATATGTATAACTGATTCACTTTTCTGTACAGTAGAAACTAAAACAATATTGTAAATCAACTATACTCCAATAAAAGTTAAAGTGGCACATATATACAATGGAATATTACTCAGCCATATAAAGAAATGAAATCGAGTTATTTGTAGTGAGGTGGATGGACCTAGAGTCTGTCATACAGAGTGAAGTAAGTCAGAAAGAGAAGAACAAATACTGTATCCTAACACATATATATGGAATCTAAAAAAAAAAAAAAAAATGGTTCTGAGGAACCTAGGGGTGGGACAGGAATAAAGACACAGATGTAGAAAATGGAAGGGTAAGCTGGGAAGAAGTGAGAGAGTGGCACTGACATATATACGCTACCAAATGTAAAATAGAGAGCTAGTGGGAAGCAGCCGCATAGCCCAGGGAGATCAGCTCAGTGCTTTGTGACCACGTAGAGGGGTGGGATAGAGAGAGTGGGAGGGAGATGCAAGAAGGAGGGGATATGGGGATATATGTATACTTATAGCTGTTCACTTTGTTATACAGCAGAAACTAACAAAACAATGTGAAGCAATTATACTCCAATAAAGATGTTAAAAAAATTAATCATCACACTCTAAAATAACTTTGTAGTTCTTTTTTTTTTTTTTTTTTTCTGTACGTGGGCCTCTCACTGTTGTGGCCTCTCCCATTGCGGAGCACAGGCTCCGGACGCGCAGGCCCAGTGGCCATGGCTCACAGGTCCAGTTGCTCCGCGGCATGTGGGATCTTCCCGGACCAGGGCACAAACCCGTGTCCCCTGCATCGGCAGGCGGACTCTCAACCACGGCGCCACCAGGGAAGCCCTGTAGTTCTTTTTAAAACAAACTTTTTTTTTCTCCTCTCCCTCCTGAACACCTCTCAAAATGATAGTAAATGTAGAAAAAGGTATAAAGCTATAAAAACATAGAGAAAGGGAAACAAGCCATCACATTCTGAGTGGTTTCAATCTCTTTATCAGAGGAGGAAAGATGGTTAGGAGTGGTAACTAAAGAAACAAGGGAAAGAATTCAGAGAACACCCCCAAAAAAGGTATCCATTTGCCTTGCAGGAATAAGCCCACAGGGGTTCAGACCCAAATGCTAGATACTACAGGGGACAGGAATTAGCTGAGGAGATGGAAATGATGGGAGTAATTGAAAGTTTTCATCAGATGAAAGGGTCTCCTGCCCACACACCTCTCTCCCCACACACAACTGCTCTGATGCATTTCTAATTCATTTTCTTAGCTAAATCATTTATTGATTTATTTAGCTATTATTAGCAACACATTTATTGAGACACATTTTACAGCCAGTGATAGCACCACAAGGAGAACATCCAATCTGGTGACCTCTGGGATGTGTGGTGGATGATGAAGAGGCATCACCCACCCACTGATTCAACTCCCTTATTGCTGCTGAGTTCCACCCTCAGGCCAGCTAGGAGCACACCTTACATGTTGCTTGATTTCTTTCTTTCTTTCTGATTAATTTTTAAAATTATATACAAGGTCAATTTTCAGTTCCACCACCCAGAAGTCAACACTGTCAACAAGCTGTGATATTTGCTTCCAGGCTTTTTTTTTTTCTTTTCTTTAAATTAAGCAGCAGTAGATAGAACTAAACTTTTAAAAGACCATTCCTATTTCCATTATTTCCCATTTTCACACACATAATCCCTATTAATACTTTGATATGTGTTTGTCTTTCAGGTCATTTTTTTAATGCCTTCACATACATTGGATTCATAAAAAGTATATAGTAATAATTTATGTTTTGATTTATATATATGTAATATAATCTCCATCTTAATTTTTTATTTAAAATTGTGCATTCTTGGTTTTTGTTTTTAGCATGCAGTGTTAGCTAACAATTATGGAACATTTTCTATGAACCAGGAACTATTAAAAACACTTTTCATACATTTGTATATTTAATGTTCACAATAAAACCATGAGATAAGTGGTGCAGTTATCATCATTTTAAAAATGAGGGAGCACTTTGATCTTTTAAATAAAGATGAACTTGTTGAAAGTTAAAAAGCATTAATATCAACACTGCAAGTATGGAGACTACACTCTACCTCTGTTGTATCTTTTTTAATTGGTGGAGAGAATTTATCATATACATATATAATTGCATTTGTCTACAGACCAGCTGTTGAACATTTAGGTCACTCACAATTTTTTACTTCTCACAAAAGTACTTCAATTAATGTCACTGTTTATGTCTTCTGGAGAAGTTTATCTACAAAGTATTTCATAAAGCACAATTGCTAGATCATGAGATATAATACTACAAAATTATAAAATGGTCAGACCAATTTAGATCCCCTCAACAGAAATGTATGACTGCATCATTTTCTTCTCATTTTCACCAATACACAACATTTGCCAGGCTTTAATTTTTGCCACTACCAGGCAAAAAAATATCATTTTGATATTTGACTTTCTGATCACTGATGAATTCGAGCTTCTGTTCATATTTGTATTGGCCATAGCTGTTCTTTTCTTCCATTTGTTGTATATTCTCATTTATTAAACAATCTTACTATTTTGCTGTTTGGCTTTTCAGTATTGATGTGTAATAATTCTTTATATAAAAAATAAAACTAAAAATGGGATAAGGGGGAAGAAAAAAAGGTAGAATTAGATTAGTGATTGTTGTATAGGCAGTAAGTTAGAGTTAAAGGAGACCAAGAAAATCTGATAAGCCAGATCACAACAGGTTAAATAAGAAACAGGAGGGGGGGACCTTCAAGATGGCAGAGGAGTAAGACGTGGAGATCACCTTTCTCCCTACAAATACATCAGAAATACATCTACGTGTGGAACAACTCCTACATAACACCTACTGAAAACTGGCAGAAGACCTCAGACTTCCCAAAAGGCAAGAAAATACCCAGGTACCTGGGTAGGGCAAAAGAAAAAACAGAGACAAAAGAATAGGGATGGGACCTGCGCCTCTGGGAGGGAGTGTGAAGGAGGAAAAATTTCCACACACAAGGAAGCCCCTTCACTGGCAGAGATGGGGGAGGCGGGGGGGAAGCTTCGGAGCCGCGGAGGAGAGCGCAGCCACAGGGGTGCGGAGGGCAAGGCGGAGAGATTCCCGCACAGAGGATCGGGGCCGACCGGCACTCACCAGCCCGAGAGGCTTGTCTGCTCACCCGCCGGGACGGGTAGGGGCTGGGAGCTGAGGCTCAGGCTTTTGAGGTCAGACCCCAGGGAGAGGACTGGGGTTGGCTGTGAGAACACAGCTTGAAGGGGGCTAGTGCACCACAGCTAGCTGAGAGGGAGTCTGGGAAAAAAGTCTGGAACTGCCTAAGAGGCAAGAAACCATTGTTTCGAGGTGCGCGAGGAGAGGGCATTCAGAGCACCACCTAAACGAGCTCCAGAGACTGGCGTGAGCTGCGGCTATCAGCATGGACCCCAGAGACGGGCATGAAATGCTGAGGCTGCTGCTGCTGCCACCAAGAATCCTGTGTACAGGCACAGGTCACTATCCACACCTCCCCTCCTAGGAGCCTGTGCAGCCTGCCACTAACAGGGTCCCGTGATCCAGGGACAACTTCCCAGGGAGAATACACAGCATGCTTCAGGCTGATGCAACATTACACTGGCCTCCACCACCGCAGGCTCACCCTGCTTTCTGTACCCCTCCCTCCTCCCGGCCTGAGTGATCCAAAGCCCCCTAATCAGCGACTCCTTTAACCCCCTCTTGTCTGGGCGAGGAACAGAAGGCAGAGGGTAACTGACCCACAGAGTGGGGCCAAATCCAAAGATGAACCCCAGGAGCTGTGCAAACAAAGAAGAGAAAGGGAAATTTCTCCCAGCAGCCTCATGAGCAGTGGATTAAATCTCCACAGTCAACTTGATGTACCCTCCACCTGTGGAATACCTGAATAGACAATGAATCATCCCAAATTGAGGCAGTGGACTTTGAGAGCACCTGTAGACTTTGGGTTTGCTTTCTATATCTAATTTGTTTCTGGTTTTAGGTTTATATTTGTTTAGTATTTAGAGCTTATTATCACTGGTAGATTTGTTTATTGATTTGGTTGCTCTCTTCCTTTTATATATATATTTTTTTCCTTTTTGTCTTTTTGTGAGTGTGCATGTGTATGTTTCTTTGTGTGATTTTGTCTGTATAGCTTTGCTTTCACCATTTGTCCTAGGGTTCTGTCTGTCATTTTTTTTTAATATAGTTTTTAGTGCGTGTTATCATTGGTAGATTTCTTTTTGGTTTCATTACTCTCTTCTTTCTTTCTTTTTTAAAATTATTTTTAATTTTTTAAATAATATTTTAAAAATTTATTTTAATAACTTTATTTTATTTTACTTTTCTTTCTTTCTTTCTTTTTTTCCTCCCTTTTCTTCTGAGCTGTGTGGCTGAGAGGGAATTTGTACTCCAGCCAGGTGTCAGGCCTGAGCCCTTGAGGTGGGAGAGCTGAGTTCAGGACATTGGCCCACCAGAGACCTCCTGGATCCATGTAATATCAAATGGCAAAAGCTCTCCCAAAGATCTCCATCTCAACACTAAGACCCAGCTGCACTCGACAACCAGCAAGCTCCAGTGCTGGACACCCCATGGCAAACAACTAGCAAGACAGGAACACAGCCCCACCCATTAGCAGAGAGACTGCCTAAAAACATAATAAGGTCACAGACATCCCAAAACACACCACCGGAGGTGGATCTGCCCACCAGAAAGACAAGATCCAGCCCCACTCACCAGAACACAGGCACCAGTCCGCACTACCAGGAATCCTACACAACCTACTGAACCAACCTTACCCACTGGGGGAGACACCAAAAACAACAGGAACTATGAACCTGCAGTGTGCAAAAAGGAGACCCCAAATGCAGTAAGTTAAGCAAAATGAGAAGACAGACAAATACACAGCAGATGTTGGAGCAAAGTAAATGACCCCCCAGACCAAAAAAATGAAGAGGAAATAGGCAGTCTACCTGAAAAATAGTTCAGAGTAATGATAGTAAAGATGATCCAAAATCTTGGAAATATAATGGAGAAAACACAAGAAACATTTAACAAGGAACTAGAAGAACTAAAGAGCAAACAAACAATGATGTACAACACAATAAATGAAATAAAAAATTCTCTAGAAGGAATCAATAGCAGAACAACTGAGGCAGAAGAAGGAATAAGTGACCTGGAAAATAAAATAGTGGAAATAACTACTGCTGAGCAGAATAAAGAAAAAAGAATGAAAAGAATTGAGGACAGTCTCAGAGACCTCTGGGACAACATTTAATGCACCAACATTCAAGTTATAGGGGTCCCAGAAAAAGAAGAGAAAAAGAAAGGGACTGAGAAAATATTTGAAGAGATTAGAGTTGAAAACTTCCCTAACATGGGAAAAGAAATAGTCAATCAAGTCCAGGAAGCAGAGAGTCCCATAGAGGATAAATCCAAGGAAACTCGCCAAGACATATATTAATCAAACTATCAAAAGTTAAATACAATGAAAAAATATTAAGAGCATCAAGGGAAAAGTAACAAATAACATGCAAGGAAATCTCCATAAGGTTAAAGCTGATTTCTCAGCAGAAACTCTGCAAGCTACAAGGGAGTGGCAGGACATATTTAAAGAGATGAAAGGGAAAAACTTATAACCAAGATTACTCTACACAGCAAGGATCTCATTCAGATTTGATGGAGAAATTAAAATCTTTACAGAGAAGCAAAAGCTAAGAGAATTCAGCACCACCAAACCAGTATTACAACAAATGCTAAAGGAACTTCTCTAGGCAGGAAACACAAGAGAAGGAAAAGACCCACAATAACAAACTCAAAACAATTAAGAAAATGTTAATAGGAACAATACATATCGATAATTTCCTTAAATGTAAATGAATTAAATGCTCCAACCGAAAAACACAGACTGGCTAATTGGATACAAAAACAAGACCCATATATGTTGTCTACAAGAGACCAACTAGGGACACATACTGACTGAAAGTGAGGGGATAGAAAAAGATATTCCATTCAAATATAAATCAAAGGAAAGCTGGAGTAGCAATTCTCAAATCAGACAGAATAGACTTTAAAATAAAGACAATTATAAGAGACAAAGAAGGACATACGTAATGATCAAGGGATCAATCCAAGAAGAAGACATAACAATTTTAAATATTTATGCACCCAACAAAGGAGCACCTCAATACATAAGGAATATGCTAACAGCCATAAAAGGGGAAATTGACAATACCACAATAATAGTAGGGGATGTTAACACCCCACTTTCACCAATGGACAGATCATCCAAAAAGAAAATAAATAAGGAAACACAAGCTTTAAATAACACATTAAACAAGATGGACTTAATTGATATTTATAGGACATTCCATCCAAAAATAACATAGACAATTTCTTCTCAAGTGCTCATGGAACATTCTCCAGGATAGATCATATCTTGGGTCACAAATCAAGCCTTGGTAAATTTAAGAAAATTGAAATCATATCAAGTATCATTTCTGAGCACAATGCTATGAGACTAGATATCAATTACAGGAAAAAAACTGTAAAAAATACAAACCCATGGAGGCTCAACAATGCATTACTAAATAATCAAAGGATCACATTGAAGAAATCAAAGAGGAAATCAAAAAATACCTAGAAACAAATGACAATGAAAGCACGATGACCCAAAACCTATGGGATGCAGCAAAAGCAGTTCTAAGAGGGAAGTTTATAGCAATAAAATCTAACCTTAAGAAACAAGAAACATCTCAAATAAACAATTTAAACTTACACCTAAAAGAAGTAGAGAAAGAAAAACAAAAAAAAACCAAAGTTAGCACAAGGAAATAAATAATTAAAATCAGATCAGAAATAAATGAAAAAGAAATGAAGAAAACAATAACAAGGATCAATAAAGCTAGAAGCTGGTTCTTTGAGAAGATAAACAAAACTGACAAACCATTAGCCAGACTCATCAAGAAAAAAAGGGAGAAGACTCAGATCAACAGAATTACAAATGAAAAAGGAGAAGTAACAGCTGACACTGCAGAAAGACAAAAAATTGTGAGAGATTACTACAAGCAACTATATGCCAGTAAAACAGACAACCTGGAAGAAATGGACAAATTCTTAGAAAAGCACAACCTTCTGAAACTGAACCAGGAAGAAATAGAACATATAAAACAACAAACCACGAGCAGTGAAATTGAAACTGTGAGTTAAAATCTTCCAACAAACAAAAACCCAGGACCAGATGGCTTCACAGGCAAAGTCTATCAAACATTTAGAGAAGAGCTAACACCTATCCTTCTCAAATTCTTCCAAAATATAGCAGAGGGAGGAACATTCCCAAACTCATACTACAAGGCCACCATCACCCTGATACGTAAACCAGAGAAAGATGTTACAAAAAAAGAAAACTACAGACCAATAGCACTGATGAACATAAATGCAAAAATCCTCAACAAATGACTGGCAAACAGAATCCAACAGTCCCTTAAAAGGATCATACACTATGATCAAGTAGGGTTTATCCCAGGAATGCAAGGATTCTTCAATATACGCAAAACAATCAATGTGATAAACCATATTAACAAACTGAAGGAGAAAAACCATACGATCATCTCAATAGATGCAGAAAAAGCTTCTGACAAAATTAAACACCCATTTATGATAAAAACCCTCCAGAAAGTAGGCATAGAGGGAACTTACCTCAACATAATAAAGGCCATATATGACAACCCCACAGCCAACATTATTCTCAATGGTGAAAAATTGAAACCATTTGCACTAAGATCAGGAACAAGACAAGGTTGTCCACTCTCACCGCTACTATTCAACATAGTTTTGGAAGTTTTAGCCACAGCAATCAGAGAAGAAAAAGAAATAAAAGGAATCCAAATCAGAAAAGAAGTAAAGCTGTCACTGTTTGCAGATGACATGATACTATACATAGAGAATCCTAAAGATGCTACCAGAAAACTACTAGAGCTAATCAATGATGTTAGTAAAGTAGCAGGAGACAAAATTAATGCACAAAAATCTCTTTCATTCCTATACACTAGTGATGAAAAATCTGAAAGAGAAATTAAGGAAACACTGCCATTTACCACTGCAACCAAAAGAATACAATATCTAGGAATAAAGTGACCTAAGGAGACAAAAAACCTGTATGCAGAAAACTGTAAGACACTGATGAAAGAAATTAAAGATGATACAAAGTGATGGAGAGATATACCATGTTCTTGGATTGGAAGAATCAACATTGTGAAAATGACTATATTACCCAAAGCAATCTACAGATTCAATGCAATCCCTAGCAAACAACCAATGGCATCTTTCACAGAACTAGAACAAAAAATTGCACAATTTTTATGGTAATACAAAAGACCCAGAATAGCCAAAGCAATCTTGAGAAAGAAAAACGGAGCTGGAGAAATCAGGCTCCCTGACTTCAGACTATACTACAAAGCTATAGTAATGAAGACAGTATGGTACTGGCACAAAAACAGAAATATTGATCAAGGGAACAGGATGGAAAACCCAGAGATTAACCCATGCACATATGGTCACCTTATCTTTGATAAAGGAGGCAAGAGTGTACAATTTAGAAAAGAAAGCCTCTTCAATAAGTGGTGCTGGGAAAACTGGACAGCTACATGTAAAAGAGTGAAATTAGGACACTTCCTAACACCATACACAAAAATAAACTCAAAATGGATTAAAGACGTAAATGTAAGGCCAGAAACTATGAAATGTTTAGAAGAAAACATAGGCAGAACACTCTATGACATAAATCACAGCAAGATCCTTTTTGACCCACCTCCTAGATAAATGGATATAAAAATAAACAAATAGGACCTAATGAAACTTAAAATGTTTTGCACATCAAAGGAAATCATAAACAAGAAGAAAAGACAACCCTTAGAATGGGAGAAAATATTTGCAAGTGAAGCAACTGATGAAGGATTAATGTCCGAAGTATAAAAGCAGCTCATGCATCTCAATATCAAAAAGGCAAACAATTCAATCCAGAAATGGGCAGAAGACCTAAATAGACATTTCTCCAAAGAAGATATACTGATGGCCAAAAAACACATGAAAGGATGCTCAACATCACTAATCATTAGAGAAATGCAAATCAAAACCACAATGAGGTATCACCTCACATGGGTCAGAATGGCCATCATCAAAAAATCTACAAACAATAAATTCTGGAGAGGGTGTGGAGGAAAGGGAACCCTCTTGCACTGTTAGTGGGAATGTAAATTGATACAACCACTATGGAGAAGTATGGAGGCTCCTTAAAAACCTAAAAATAGAACTACCATATGACCCAGCAATCCTACTACTGGTCATATACCCTGTGAAAACCATAATTCAAAAAGAGTCATGTACTACAATGTTCATTGCAGGTCCATTTACAATAACCAGGGCACGGAAGCAACCTAAGTGTCCACTGACAGATGAATGGATAAAGACGATGTGGCACATATATACAATGGAATATTAGTCTGGCATAAAAAGAAACGAAATTGAGTTATTTGTAGTGAGGTGGATTGACCTAGAGACTGTCATGCAGAGTGAGTTAAGTCAGAAAGAGAAAAACAAATACTGTATGCTAACACATATATATGGGATCAAAAAAAAAAAAGGTCCTGAAGAACCTAGGGGCAGTACAAGAATAAAGATGCAGACGTGGAGAATGGACTTGAGGACACGGGAGGGGGAAGGGTAAGCTGGGACGAAGTGAGAGAGTGGCATGGACTTACATATACACTACTAAATGTAAAATAGATAGCTAGTGGGAAGCCGCTGCATAGCACAGGGAGATCAGCTCCGTTGCCTTGTGATCACCTAGAGGGGTTGGAAAGGGAAGGTGGGAGGGAGACACAGGAGGGAGGGGATATGGGGATATATATATATACATATAGGTGATTCACTTTGTTATACAGCATTAACCAACACACCATTGTAAAGCAATTATACTCCAATGAAGATGTTAAATAAATTAATAAAGTAATCAAACTCCTAGAAGCAAAGTAGAATGATGGTGTCTAGGAGATGGTGGTGTGGTGAGAGGTATTAGTCAAAGGATACAAAGTTTTATTTATAAGATGAATAAGTCCTACAGAGCTACTATAGGTCACAGTGCCTATATATGGTTAACAATACTATATTGCATACTTAAAAATTAGCTAAGGGCTTCCCTGGTGGTGCAGTGGTTGAGAGTCCATCTGCCGATGCAGGGGACATGGGTTCGTGTCCCGGTCCAGGACGATCCCACATGCCGCGGAGCAGCTAGGCCCGTCAGCCATGGCCGCTGAGCCTGCGCATCCTGAGCCTGTTCTCCGCAATGCGAGAAGCCACAACAGCGAGGCCCACGTACCGCAAAAAAAAAAAAAGCTAAGAGGACAGATCTTATGTTAAGTGTTCTCATCACAAGATAATCAGAATGATAATGGTAATAATAATAGATAAAGAGGATGGGAAGAAAATTTTGTAGGTAATGGATATATTTATGGCATAGATTGTGGCAATGATTACATAGGGGTATAGTTATCTCCAAACTTATCAAGTTGTATACATTAATTATGTACGGTCCTTTTTAATGACAATCATACTTCAATAAAGTGATTTTTATTTTTATTTTCAAAAAAAAAAAAAGAAAAGAAACAGGAGATGAAAGGCACTAAGAACCACATAAGCGTATTCCCTGGTGGTGCAGTGGTAAAGAATCCATCTGCCAATGCAGGGGACATGGGTTCGAGCCCTGGTCTGGGAAGATCCCACATGCTGAACAGCAACTAAGCCTGTGCACAACAACTATTGAGCTCACGTGCCACAACTACTGAAGCCTGCATGCCTAAAGCCCATGCACCACAATGAAGAGCAGCCCACACTTGCCACAACTAGAGAAAGCCCGCTCACAGCAGCAAAGACCCAACATAGCCAAAAATGAATAAATAAATAAATACATTTATTAAAAGCATTTTAAAAGAACCATATAAGGATAAAGGTAACCATAAGGACAAAACTACAAACCCTCCTAAGTACCAAAATTAAAGAAAAATTGTAGATTAAAGAATACAGATTTTGTACAGATTGTGTACAGAGCACAAAATAGGACATATTACAAAATACACTTAATTATACAATATTCTGATAGAGTTGAGACCAAACATGTAAGTCATATAAAAAATGTGAATAGGCATTAATCATCACTTAAAAGAAAAGTTCCCATTAGGCTTATAAAGTAAGACCCAATATTGTCTATGAGGGTCACACCTAAAACAAAGTTATTTAGGTTAAAAATAAAGAGATGGACAAGGGGGTAATGGACATATGAAAACAACAAGAAAGTAAGAGAAGTAATTCTGACATAAGACAAAGAATTCAAGTCAAAAAGTATTAAACAGGGCTTCCCTGGTGGTGCAGTGGTTGAGAGTCTGCCTATTGGTGCAGGGGACGCGGGTTCGTGCCCCGGTCCGGGAGGATCCCACATGCCGTGGAGCGGCTGGGCCTGTGAGCCACGGCCGCTGGGCCTGCGCGTCCGGAGTCTGTGCTCTGCAGCGGGAGAGGCCACAGCAGTGAGAGGCCCGCATACGGCAAAAAAAAAAAAAAAAAAAAGTATTAAACATGACAAAGATATATACTTTTTAAACTTAAAAACCATAACTTTTACTGGAAATTTAAAAAATATAAATATTTTTGCACCAAATAACACAGGAACCACCTTTCTGATAGACAGAAACACACAAGTAATCAGAGACTAACACATTACTCTTAGTACAAAAGAAAGGGCAAAAAATAAATATGGAGATAAAAGTCCAAAACCACAAAAACAAAAGGTAGTTCTTATGAATATATATCAGACTCTACATCCTGATGACAGAGAATATTCCTTCTTCTCAAATTCCTATGGAATATTCACCAAAAAAATAAGCAAACAGTAATTTACAAAGAAAATTAATAAGTTCTATTAAATAGAAACAAATATTGCAACACTGTGATCACAATGAAATAAAATTAGAAGTGACTAACAAAAAGGAGGCAGCCCTTCCACCTGGAAATTTAAAAACCTTCTATTAAAACACTTCTGAATGAAAAGGGGAAATACAAATTGAAATTACAGAATGTCTAAAAAGTAATAATTTGAAAACACTACCTTATTCTAATATACATTTAAAGTAGTGATCAGAGAAAAAATCACAGCACCAAATACTTTTAATGGTTAAAAAGAAAAATGTGAAAATAATTAATTAAATACTCAGCTCAGAAAACTACAAAAAGGATCAATAAAAGAAATAAAAAGTTCAAAAGGAAATAATAAAAATAAAAGCAGAAGAATGGGGTGGTGAGAGAAAAAAATAGTAAACCCAATTTGTAAACAAACTCCTGCTTTAAAAACAAAAGAACAGGGCTTGCCTGGTGGTGCAGTGGTTGGGAGTCTGCCTGCTGATGCAGGGGACACGAGTTCGTGCCCCAGTCCAGGAGGATCCCATGTGCTGTGAGTGGCTAGGCCCGTGAGCCATGGCCGCTGAGCCTGCGCGTCCGGAGCCTGTGCTCCACAACAGGAGAGGCCACAGCGGTGAGAGGCCCGCGTACAGCAAAAACAAAACAAAACAAAACAAAAACAAACAAAAAAACACAAATGAACAAGAAAGACAAATAACTAGCAAACTTAATCAAGAAAAAGGGAGAAATCACATATAAATAATTAAGAACTGACAGGAGGAAAGAGCTAATGAAAGAGAAGAAATTTTTTTTAATGAAACATTTTTAGACCTCTGTACAAATAAATTTAAAAACTTAGATGAAATGGATAATTTTCAATGGAAACACTGATTATTAAAATGAACCCCATTTAAGTTAGAAATCTTAAACAGTCCAATTTCCATAGAAAAATGTGGCATAAGTTATTAAGCACAATTTTCAGATTATTTCACAGGGGAATTCAACTAAATCTTCAAAAACCAGGCAGTCCCAATGCTTTATAAATTGTTCTAGCACATTGAAAATGAAGGAAAACTTTCCAATTCCTTACATGAAGTATGTTTAATGTTAATATCTAAATGTAATAAAGACAGAACAAAAGAGAAAATTATAGATATGTATCACTCAAAAATATAAATATGAAAAAACTAGATAAAATACTAACAGAATCAACATAAGAAAATAATACACTATATCAAAGTGGAATTTATTCTAGTATACAATGTTAGTTCAATATTAGTAAACCCAGTAACATCATTTGCCATATTAATAAATCTAAGTGGGAAAATTCATATAATTACCTCGATAGATGCTAAAAATGTCTTTGGCAAAATTTTAACACTCGATAAAAATTGATAGATAACTGACATCTCCTTAACAAGTATATATATGCATTTATATATTTTTATATATTTATATTATCTAAATATAAATATATATATACATATTTAATAAAGACATATCCCCCAAAAGTAAATTACAGATCTAATTAACTACAAATCAAGGGTTTACTCCATAAGGAAACAATAGGAAATTTCCACTAAAATCAGAAATAAGGCAAAAGGATGCCCTTCTCAATATTGTACTGGAAGTATTATATAATGTAATCAAGAGAAATCATTTCGAGGCATAAGAGTTGTTAAAGAAAAAGGAAAAAGGATCTCTTTTTGCAGAAGACATGGTAGTAGGCTTCAAATACCCTAAAGAATCAATGATAAAACTAACTAAAACAATAAAAATTCAGTAAGTTATCATAATATACAATTAACAAGAAATTGATTAGAGGGCACAATGTTACAGAGAAAATCCACTTATAATAGAAACAAAGAAGATTAAATACTTAGGAACAAACTTAAGAAACGTATAAAACTAACACAAGGAAAATTTTAAAACACTTCTAGCAGACACAAAATTTGAGTCAATCAAGTGAAAAGACATCCTTCTCTTTGACTAGGATGACTCAACATTATAAAGATGTCAGTTCTGCCTATATTAACTTCTAAAATTAACACAATCCTCATAAGAATTCCAGCAAGCTTTTTTATGGAGTTAGCTAACTTGATAATAAAGTTCAACTTGGAAAAATAAACATACATGAATATCAGAACATTAACTATTGTATAATTAAAACAATGTAGTATGGGTATATGCGTAGATAAATATATGGGGAAAACAAAATAGCTCAGAAATAGACCCAACTATGTATGAAAATTTAGTATATAAAAAAGATATCTCAAAACACTGGGACCAAAATAGACATAATAAATGGTGCCAGACAGTTGGTTTGCCATTTGGAAAAAGACAAAATTAGATCCATACCTCATATTCAAGAATATACTTCATGGGCTTCCCTGATGGCACAGTGGTTGAGAGTCTGCCTGCCAGTGCAGGGGATACGGGTTCGAGCCCTGGTCTGGGAAGATCCCACATGCCGCGGAGCGACTGGGCCCGTGAGCCACAACTGCTGAGCCTGCGCGTCTGGAGCCTGTGCTCCGCAACGAGAGAAGCCACGACAGTGAGAGGCCCGCGCACCGCTATGAAGAGTGGCCCCCACTTGCCACAACTAGAGAAATCCCTCGCACAGAAACGAAGACCCAACACAGCCAAAAATAAATAAATAAATTAAAAACAAAAAAGAATATACTTCATATGGATTAAAGATCTAAAAGTACAAAATGAAACCCTGATCACTAGAAGAAAACATGGGTGGATTTCTCTTAAAC
>NW_006785351.1:2556830-2561285 GCF_000442215.2 Lipotes vexillifer | reverse complement strand
GTAGGGAAAAGCTTTCTAACTAGCACTCAAAATTCAAAAACAATAAAGAAAAAAATTGGTAAATTTAATACATTAAAAATAAAATCATAACAAAAATCCCAAAACTGAAATCAAAAGAAAACTGGCAAACTGAGAGAAAACTTGTAGCACAAATCCCAGACAAAGGGCTGATATCCCTAATCCCCATAATGAACTTAAAAAAATTGAAGACAAAAAGATCAAAATCAAACATAAAAATTGAGGAAAAAACATACTGGCCTTTGCTTTTCAAAAGCATTAAAGTCATGAAAAGCAAAAAAAACTGAGATACCATCACAGACTGGAGGAAACAGGCCATGTGGGGTCCTGGCTTAGTTTCTAGATAAGGATAAAAGCATTAGTGGGACAACTGGCAAAATTCAAATAGTCTGTAGATTAGCTAATAGAATTTTATCAATGTTAAAACCCTGGTTTTGAACATTGTATTTGGGTTATGTAAGTTTTAACATTAAGAAAAGTTGGGTGAAGAGTATATAGGAATGCCATAGTTTTGCAACTTTTTCATAAGACTGAGAGTATTTCAAAATTTAAAATTTTTAAATTATTATTTACATATTCTAATCTTAATTCAGTGTTTTGTAAATATATTCTCCCATTTTGTAGCTTATCATTTTACCTTGTCTATGGTACATTTTAATTTTGTCAGTTTACCTAGTTTTTTCTTTACCATGTGAGGGTTTTGGTCTTATGCAAAAGAGCTTTTCACTACAACAAACTCACAAAGATATTCTCCTATATTTTTGCTTAATAATTTGATATTTGCTGTTCACAAGAAGTTTACTCTCCCTTGTTAGCCTTTTCAAAGAATTAATTTGTATTAGTGGTAGCCATCTCTTTTGTTTCCTATTTTATTACTTTGTGTGTTTTTATCTGTATGGTTTCCTATTTTCAATTTTTTAATGTTTATTCTATAGTGTGTATTTTAAAAATTAGTTTATAGTTTAAACACTTGGCTAATTTATATTCAGTTTTCCTTTCATTTGAAGCCATAAATTACCTTCTAAATACCTGTATTATCTTCATTATACAAGTGTTGATATGTTACTTAGTCTAAATATTTATAACTTTCTTTTTTTTTTTCTGGTCACACCACTCAGTTCATGGGATTTTAGTTCCCCCACCAGGGATTGAACCCGGGCCCTATGCAGTTACAGCATGCAGTCCTAACCACTGGACTGCCAGGGAATTCCCTATAATTTTCATTATAGTATTCTTTTAATCCATGATTACTAAGAAATGTGGGTTTTAGTTTCTGTATTTTACCTTCTAAATGTATAATTTTTAAAGAAACATTTTCTGTTGTGGACTTGTAATTTAATTGTATTTCAGTCAAGATAAATTCCTTATCTGCTTGGAAAAATGTATATTTTCTTTTTGTTGGTTATAGGCAAGGTTCTATACATCTCTTTATTGTAATTATTCATTGTATTCAAATCTTTGCTATGCTTATTTTTCTGTTTATCAGTTCCTCATGGAGATATTTTAATACTTTTCAATATGGCAAGGATTTTTCAGTTTCTTCTAGTAACTGAGACAGTATTTACTTTGCATATTATGAAACTGTATTTTTAGATGCCTGCAAAGTCATGATCGTTATACCTTTTAATTGAATGGCTTTTAAAAAAATCTGTGTGTAATATCTGTCACTGTCTCTTTCAATAAATTTTGCTCCAAAATCTACATTATCTGATATTAACATTTCTATCTGATCTTTGTTTTGGTTAGTAATTGCTTATGTCCATCATTTCTGGGTCTTTCTTTTAAATTAAAAAATGTATCTCTGTGTTTCAAATCCAATAGTTTATGCCCCTTAATAATTGGTAAGTATAGTTTTTTTCAATTTACTGTGATCAATAATATATTTGGATGTATTTTTACAATCCTATTTTGTGTTAACATTTCCCCCCTTTGTTAATCTTCACTTTGAGACAGTAAGTTTTTTTTCATTTTTTCTTTCTATTATGCTTTACTTGCCTAACAGTTATAGAGTCTATTATTTTAATGGCCACCAACAGATTTTTAATATGCATATTAAATGAATTTTAACAGTCTAAACATTACTTAGTATTTCCCTCTTCCCCCGAAAAAAAATAAAAACCTTAGCTTCCATAAAATACCTTTCTCTCATGTTATTATTTTCCTGCTAAAAGAAAACACACACACACAAACACACAAAACAGTAAGCTATTGTTTCTTTCAAAATATTTTATAGTCACTATATACTATAAGTTTATTCTCATGTCATACTGATTTTTTTTCTACTGTGGCTTTTCATCTCCCGTTTTTTCTTTCTCATTCATTTGTCTTCTTTTCGTAGTACTTTCAGCAAGGATCTGTGGGAGTATACTTTAAGAATCCTTGTATTTCTAGAAAAAAATGTTATGCTGGTTGTAGAATTTTAGATCACAATCTTTTGCACTGAGCACTTTGAAAATATTTACTGTTTTCCGGAACCTATTTCGTGCTGATGCAAGCTTTCCTGTCAATGTGCTTGCTCTGTTGTGAGCAATCTCTCTAGGAGCCTTTAGGATTTTCCTCCGTTTTTCAGTACAAAGGGCATACTGTGTCTTTGTTTTTAATTCTGCTTGATATCAAGGACTTTTCAAAATGAGATTCCATGTCTTTCTTCAATTTTAGAAATTCTCAGCCATTCTCTGCACATTGCTTCTTTTTTCAATAGTCTCTATTAAAGTCTTGAAGCTTCCAGTAAACAATGCTGAACATCACATTCTATCATCCCTTTTTTTAAAAAAAATAATTTATTTACTTTTGGCTGCATTGGGTCTTCGTTGCTGTGTGCAGGCTTTCTCTAGTTGCGGCGGCCGGGGGCTACTCTTCGCTGTGGTGTGGTGGCTTCTCTTGTGGAGCATGGGCTCTAGGCACATGGGCTTCAGTAGTTGCAGCACACAGGCTCAGTAGTTGTGGCTCATGGGCTCTAAAGCGCAGGCTCAGTAGTTGTGGCATACAGGCTTAGTTGCTCTGCAGCATGTGGGATCTTCCCGGACCAGGGCTCAAACCTGTGTCCCCTGCATTGACAGGCAGATTCTCAACCACTGCATTGCCAGGGAAGTCCCTATCATCCCTTTTTTAACTTCATTTTTATATTCTCCATCACTTTAAATTTCTGAGTAGCATTCTGAAGTACTTTATCAATGTTATCTGAATTCAGCTATGACAATTCTACTATTTTCTCTTAAAATCAGGTGTTTGTTTCCTTAAAATTATAATGGTAATAAATTTGATTTCTAAGATTTCTATTTGATCCATTTGAATAACTTTGTTCTAGTTTTATGGATATAATGTCCTGTTTTATTGCCTTGCAATTTTAAAAACCACTTATTGTAAAGTATTTCAATGGCCTTTCAGGGGAGCAGTATAACATAATGGATAAGCACAGACTGGAGAGAGAGAGAGCCTCAGTTCAAACTATAGCTCTATCCCTTACTAACTGTGTCACTGGACTAGTCACTTAAAACTTGGGCAGCTTGATGTTTTCTATAAAGTGAAACTTAAAGGAGACCGTGCCTATTAATTACTTATAATAGTGCTGTACAGTAAGCACTCAGTAAAGACTCACTATTAAAATTGTCTCTTGTGTTTTTAATTTGTTTTCCATGACATTGAATCTCCTCATGGTTTTTAATTCCTGTCTGGGATTTTACCTTTTGTAAAATTACCTCCTGTGAGAGTTTTCTCCCAAGAGTTTCCTGGGGTTTAGATACCGCATTATGGTCAGGTTTCTACATTGTCTGCCAGGCTGTGCTGGATGGACTGGTTTTGAACCAGTTCTTGTCTTATTATATTGGTAAACCTGGAGGATGGGCTGGGGACAAGAACAGTTTCAATCTGGATCATGTGTATGGAAGACCCACACTGAAACGGTAGTGTTCCTGAATGAGTCAGGAGGAAGCAGGAGTGAAAGCCGTATACTTTGCTTGTTTCAGGTTTTAGTCCAGCTAGTTGACTGAGAGAATAACTTGAAGTTCACCATCTCTGAGAAGTTGTGGGTTCAGAATTTTAAGAAATTTGCTAGTGAATGGGAGTTGAAGACATTCAAGCAATTTACTAATTGCTTTACTAAGTCTTTACTAAGACTATTCTTTCAAGATGTTTGAGGGTGATGGGAAGGAGAGAAATGACATGGTAACTTGAGCAGCAATAAGTAAGTAAGAATTACTTTTAAAAGCATGAATGAGATGTGAGCATGTCTACAAGGTGGCTAGTGGACAGGCCGAGGTTTGGAAAGAATGTAGATCCATCTGAGACTAAGTAGAAAGAAAACAAAATGATGATATTTATAAGGATATTTATGGCCAAGGGAACAGAAGATGCGGAGGCTTCTTTGATAGCCCCAGTCTATCCATTTAGGATGAAGTGAAAGCATAGAATCTTTGGAAAGATTCTCACTCACTCTTT
>NW_006785351.1:2536552-2556771 GCF_000442215.2 Lipotes vexillifer | reverse complement strand
CTCTTTCCATTAGGTTCATGTTTTGTTAAATTTTTATATATTTTGGTAAATGGAATTGTCTTTTAAGGATGGCTTCAGTGTATCTAAACACTAGATGATTCCTGTGGAAATTCTAGGAGGCTCTCACTACATAAGTTAAATTAGAAGTAGAATGGACTCGGGTCCAGACTACATGTTTTTTCACATTTAGAAGACATTAAAAACAAGGAGTCCTACTTTGTTAATAAAGGGAACAGACAGTCAGCATAGTTCTGTGAGAGCTGATTTTCTGGTATAATTACCCTTAGGTAGTATTTATCTTCAAGGTCAGTAGTGGCTGTTAAAAAGGTTGTCCCTTTCCCTGGAGAACTGCATCCTCCCCTGACAAATAATTTCTGCTGGAAGAACATTCTGTAAGTCCATGTTCTCATTACAAATATCATCCAACTTAGCACTGGAGGACATTTAAAAAACAAAGCCTTTTTTTGATCTTTCTGAACCAAATGTCTTGGACTTAATTCTCTTTCCATGAAGTAAGCAGCGTCTTTTAGATGGAGGATTAATCTTTCAATCCTTGACCTCCATCTTCCACACAAGTGTTTTTTGTTTTTTTTGTTTTTGGTTCACACATCTGAATGAGGGATTTAGATAGATGACCTCTAAGTTCCCTTCCATTTCTAACATGCTAGAGCTCTTTATATCTGGGTGATTACAGTGATTTGTGTCTTATATCCATACTATAATCTAAGTTTCTTGAGGCTAAATAGGGAACACACTTTGTCTTTGGGTCCCCCAAAACACATAGGGTGGAGTGCTTGTATCAGTAAATCTGTTACTGAAAATATAAATGAGTTAATTAAATAAATGACAATACCTCTAAATGTCACAGCATTGCCCAGGGATATCATCTTCATGAGAATTAGAAAAAAGAGGCCATTCTTGGTGGACGAAACACCTAACTGCATGGCTTAATTGGTGGACCATAGGCTGAGACTCACCCCCAGCCTCCTTTCTTGGTCAGAATATAACCTCTATGGCTGTACTGGGTGGCCCTGCTACTGCCTTACATCATTCTACCTCTCATGAAGCCAGAGGAGCTGGCTTCTTCATAGCTCCCTCGTAGGTCTGCATATAACCTTAGGGGACAGCTGTCCTGAGAACCATCATGCTACTAATCTAAGCGTCTAATCTGCAGCCACAAAGAAATACACACCCTCCTCAGAGTTACTATTAAGGATCAACATCATAAAGCCTCCAATCTCTCTTTACCTCAGGCACCTCCAGAAATAAAGCTTTGCCGTTCATCACTATTAACCTCACAGATTCAGACCCAATCCCTTTTTCTCTTACAGCCCTATCACTGGACCCTTTGTAGCTCTGTCTTTATAAATTGGCTTATTTTCCTTAACTTAAGCCTCTTCTCTTACCATTAATTGAAATTGAACTTATCCTCAAATAAGAGGATTTTTATTTTTGCTATTGTTGTTTTGTTTTGTTTCCTCATATTGTGTTTCATTTCCTATTCCTGACTGCAGGATCAGGAGGTATCTTCATTTTCTTCCTTTCTATACATTGTCCATTCAAGATTCATATGCCTCCATACTCTCACAAAATCAACTTATCCTCTAAGACTCATATCCCCTGCATACAACATATGGCCGATCTACTAATTGCCTATACACTACACATTCTCTTTTTTTTTTCCAAAACAGAACACTGATTTTGTATGGAACAGCAATATGCTGAGACTTTTTTTTTTAATTAAGATTTCCCTTGCAGCTGAGATTAGCCAAGTCACATTGTTTTATCTAATGTAGTAGAAAGAGAAATCACTAGATAGGATTTGCAGAAACTCACTTGAAAAAGTAGACTCAACTGGATCTCTACTTTTGTCCCTCGCCTTTCCCTTCTTGCTGACTGTAGTGACAACTTCATGCTGTATGTAGCATTAAGTTGGCATTTCATCCTGGTAAGCATGGGGGAGCAAGCATGAGGGCAAAAGCCACAAGCTAAAGATGGTTTAAAGGAAAGAGAAAAAAAAAAACCTGTTGGTATCAGCCTAGAGAGCCTACATCCAGACTTTTTGTTGTGAAACAGAAATAGAACTCCTCATTTATTTGACCTATGTTTGAAGCTAAATAAGCATCTAACTGCTCTGGCTACTCCTACTCTCTGAGGACTTTGACAGTGAGATCACAGTTTTTCTCTAGCACTCCATTCCTTGATTCTGATTCTTTTTTTTTTGGACGTGGACAATTTTTTAAAAGTCTTTATTGAATTTGTTACAATATTGTTTCTGTTTTGTGTTTTGGTTTTTTGGCCATGAGGCATGTGGAATCTTAGCTTCCCAACCAGGGATTGAACTGCACCCCCTGCACTGGAAGGTAAAGTCTTAACCACTGGACCACCAGAGAAGTCCCCTGCTCCTTGACTCTTGCCATCATTCATTGTGGTATCAGTATCCAAGTTGGGGGGGGGTGTCCAATCAACATTTACACCTAAAGATTTTTTTTAAAACTCATTTCTGATTAGCATTGTCTCACTCCACCAAGGACTCACAGAGGATTTTGTCATAACCCGAAACTGCACCACCTCCAAAATCTAAAATCCAAAACTTCTTGTAGAGCATTTCTTGTTCTACAAGATTAGTTGATCAAGTAATCCCATTAAAACAATCTTTTGACCTTGTCGGACCACCAGGCTATTGAACTTTCTACTGTATCATTAGCCTTAAAATCCCTCCTCTATTTACTTCCCTACTTTCCCAGGCAAGACTGCATGAAACTGAAGTGTGATCCCTCAAACACTCTCAACACTATTCACTCCTGCTCCCTCCAATTTATTCACAAGGCAAAAATTTACATCTAGTTTCAGTAAACAATTGAATAGTCTAGAAGAGAATACACAAGTTTTCACACAGGGGAGATAGGTTTCATGTTAATCAACAACGTCAAATGCATACTCAACTCTCCCCCCAAATTCCAGTAGGTTGTTGTAAGAAGTTTAAGTTCTCATTTTTTGAAATAACTGAAGAATTGTCTCACATCTTCTCCTCAGGGTCTTGGATCTTATTTCATTGGGGGAAAAATAAAAGAACTTCAAACCTCCAAAAACTAACTCCTTCATATTTCCATCAGCAAATACTTCCTCCTCACTGGCAGCTCCCAGGGGCCTACCTCCTTCGAATAATCCCCCCTCTGTCCTCCTCACTGACATTCTCGTCCTCCCTCCTGGCTCACTCTCCATTATCATACTACCATGTTCTACCTCTCTCATCTTCACAAACCTACCCTTGATCTCAACCCCTGCCCACAGCTACCTCTATCTCTCTCCTCTCCTTTTGGGTCAAAGTTCTTTAAAGAATTTTCTTCACATCCAATCTCCATACCTTCACCTCCTATTTTCTATTTGCATGTGTATTTCTTTAAATATTTTTTCTTGCCGTTTGTTTTTTGAAAATGGGATTAATTTTTTTTTTTTAGTGCAACAGATAATATAGCAAACACTCATATACTCATGACCTAGAATCAAAAATTGCTAACATTTTTGCTTTTTTTTTTTTCAGATTCTTCCATGTTTTGTTGTTTTAAATAAATAAATCATCACAGGTAAAGTTGAAATCCCCTTTGCTCTCCTCCCTACACACATTCTTTTTATTACCTAGAAAATTATTACGATACATTTAGTTCACATCTAAATCATTTTTTATACTTTACTACATATAAATATATATCTTTTAATTTTTATTTTATATACTTTACTATATAAAAAGAAATATCTATCTATATTTATGTATATATATATATATATATATATATATAACCATAAATAATCTAAATCTAGTTTTGTGTATTTATTTTAAAACATACATAAAATTGAATGATTCTGAAACTTTCTTTTTTTCCTGAAGTTTAGGCTTTGAGATCTCTCATGATGATTCATATTTATCTATATCATTCACTGTAAATATTGTATTCCATCATGTGTGTTCAAAATCATTTATTTGAGAGGCTGCATCATATGGTGATTAAGAGCAGGGGCTCTGGAACTAGGCTGCTGGGTTTAATCCAAGCACCTATCACATACTAACTGTGTGACTTTAGGCAAGTTATTTTAACTCTCTGACATCAGTCACTTCATCTATAAAATGTAGTCAGTACCTGTAGCTGCCTTTTTGGATCAAATGAGGATTAAATGAGTAACCTACATGAAGCACCTAGTTCTTTCATGGCCTATAATAAGCATGCAATACTGGTGTGACAGTAGGAAAACCGATGGCACACTCAAATTTGGATAATTTGACAAAGGCTTACTTATACAAGGACTAATTACAAAAGTGTAGGCAGAGAGTAGGGATGCCACAAGGAACAGGTTAGTAACCCATGGCAGCAGGAAAGAGAATAAGCTATTAGTACTCCTAGGCCAGAACAAAAATAAATACATCATTAAGAAACAAATAAATCATTACAAATGAATTGAAATCTGGCTCTGCTCCCTTTATTCACTATTTTTCCTTTCCCTTTTCCAAGGGAACTGCTAATAGGCATCTGGTTTGTATCCAAACTATATTTTTAAACTTTTATATACACACAGATGCAGATACTTAAACCTCTTCAAAGAAAGAAGTTACCAGAACCTAGGGTAGAGTTGTGTAATAGAGGTCTTCTTTAAGAGGAGCAGGTTCCTTTAAGTGAAGGACACAGCTCGGGATGCCTTCAAAGGGAGGGAATCAGGGGATTATATACCCTGACTTCTTTCTTTTCTTTTCCATCCATCTCTTTCCAGGGTTCTATATTGGCCAAACTCAACCAGAAACCAGAGGGCAAGGGAATCTCTCTTTTTTTTTTAACTTTTTATTACAAAATATTTGGATATATACAAAAGTAAACAAAATAGTATAAGGAGCCCTCATGTATCAGTCATCCAGCCCCAATACCCATTAAACCAGGGGCAATTATGCACCCCCAACATCCTTAAATATTTCTATATACAAGGGAGTCTCTTAAGGGCTAATCTCCCAGAGCAGACTGCTTTTGGAAAGTGAGTAGAGTAAGCAAATGGCTTTTTACTGTATTTGTCCTTTCTTCCTGTCCTCCTGTTTGTAATGCCAACCTGATACTGGAAGTAGAGCAACCATCCTGCAACCTTGAAGCAACCAACATGAGAACAAAAGCCACAAGCTAAAAATTGTTTAGTGGAAGGGAAAAATATCTGTGTCACTGTTGGCATCATATCGCCATTGTATCAGCCCGGAGAGCATACTTCCAAACTTCCTGTTATTTAAGAAAAACAAAACCCTTAATTTATTTAAGTTACTGTTTGAAATTAAGTGGAATAACTGCCCTTACCCTCACCCACCTGGTATCTCCTTCTTAATCTGAAGCCTTTCAACTCCTGCCTCACAATTTCCTCAAGAACTCTGTAACTGGTTCTTTTCATCATTCATTATGGCCTCAATATTGATGTGACATTCCCAGTCAACATCCAGTACTTTTTGAGAAGGGTGGAAAGTGGATGTGGAGGGGAGAATGTAAGATATCAAGCACTGTCCACCCATCTTAGGTCTTAAGTCCACCCCACAAGTCTGCATTCACTCTCATCCTTTATCTAGGAGAAAAGTTTGTGAGCTGAACATAGGGTACAAGGTCCTATCAGCTACCATACCATCATGGGGAGACGTCGATTTATTCATACTCTGACCATCTTATTGGCGCCCTGCATTCCAATTATAGTCATTTCTGCCCCCTTTGTAACAACTCATTTTCCCCCTGATCATTAGGACCAATCACTAAGTCCAGTAAAGTGACTCCCACTCTGCCAATTGGTTTAGCATCATAAGAAGCCCCAAATGACCAGCAGGCAGTCTCAGCTTCCAATTTCTTGGAGCCATGGAGAAATTTCCTAGTAGAAGCAATCTACTCTTTGGTACCAGGATTTCCACACCTAACAAGCCTAAGGTCAAAGTACATAAAACCAAAATTATAAGTTGAGATGTTAGCTACAGCAGTGGGTGGGGTCATTTCTGCCTTCACTTCTTGGCTCCTGAACTCATGCATTCTATTTGTGGTGAAGCTGGCTTACAAATGGGCTGCTGGTTTGAAGCATGCATTGTATCTATTAGCACAGAACCCTAATATTCAGGTAATCAACCTCCAACTGATGTTGTAACTATACCCTCACCATGCCATTTAGCTGTTTTATCAAGCCAGCTACTTTTGGGCCTTGTGACCTACTGTAAAAACCAGTGACTTGCATGAGTATGAGCCATTATCACATACCTCCTTTGTCATAAAATGTAATCTCTGATGGAGGGGGCAGCACTCTAAGGTGATAAATAAGGCATTTTGTAAAACTTTAAATGAGAATGCTGGCAGAAATGCTGCAGGCAGTAAAGGTAAGCCCATACCCACAATATGGATCTATCTCTGTGAGGCAAAGTGCTGCCTTCTCTCCCTTCTACAGTTATGGTAATGACCATATCAGGGCATCAACATTGGCCTCTGCCTTTGACAAGTTGAATATTTTCACTCTGTGTTTGGAGAAGATAGTATACTTCAAAGTGCACACTCAAAAATGCCATCTTTACCCCCTATATTCATTTCAACTGTAAACTCTTTGTAGGCAAATTTAAAAAAAAAAAAAAAAACCTGACGGATTATACCAGTTGCATCATCTGACTGAAGAAAGCATAAATAATCTTTGAAAAGGTCTTAAGGTCCCTTCTTTCCACATGGAGATCCATCTTTTTCCTCTTTTTCCTTTCACTTATCCATCAGTGGAGGAGCAGATATAAATCTGATTGGCTAGATTCCAAACCATGTATCAGTATGGGTACTAGTGGTCATGAGATCTCATATGTGGTCCCTGCCTCCATGTGGTAAGCTGACTTAAGAAAGACATGATTTTGCAGTGAATGACAGCCTTCAACCCTCGTCTCTCATTCTGACCTCAGGCTTCTATGCAGGGTTTACTGAATTAGGGCCTCTCGTGGGGCTGAGGTTTTTCCCTTCACTATCCTTCATTTTGTTCTCTTCTCTTCTTTCTGGTCTCTTATCTCTTCTCTCTCCTTTTCTCCTCTTCTCTTCATATTCTTTCTCATATCTCCTTCTCTTGATGGGATGCAGGACATGCATCCAAAATATGGCCCCTTGGCATATTGACTATTTTAAGCTGAAGGAGTTCGAGAAGCCTGCAGAATTAGGATATTCTCTTTGACCTTCCCTCTGCCCTTCTCCCCTGAAGCTGGTCATAAGACCCTCGTATGAGAAGTGCCCTCCCTATACCAGGAAGAATGGAGCATCCTAATCTCCAAGATGGAGGGACACCAAGAAGAACCCAAAGCAAGAGACCTTGTAAAGTTTCCCACTGTTTACTACACTTAGCTCATACTTTTTGCCCTATCATATTTCTCCATGACTTTCTACTTTTCATTGAATCTAGCATAAAAACACTCAGTTTAACTGTTTCTTCAGATCTTTATTTCCTTATGAAAGATCCCATGTTAAATAAAACTTATATTAAATAAATTCGGGGCTTCCCTGGTGGCGCAGTGGTTGAGAGTCCGCCTGCCGATGCAGGGGACACAGGTTCCTGCCCCGGTCCGGGAAGATCCCACATGCCGTGGAGTGGCTGGGGCCGTGAGCCATGGCCACTGAGCCTGTGCGTCCGGAGCCTGTGCTCCGCAACGGGAGAGGCCACAACAGTGAGAGGCCCGCGTACCGCAAAAAATAAAAATTAAAAAATAAATAAAGAAATAAATTTGTATGTTTTTCTCCTCTTAATCTGTTTTTGTCAATTTAATTTTCAGATCCAGCCTAGGACTCTGAGTGTCAAGGAAACCTTCTTCCTCTTCTACATTCTTCACTCTCACCCCTCCCCTTCCTCTCTCCATCTCTATCTGACCTCAAGATAGGTGGTGTTACCCTCATACATCAAGTCCACAGGACACCTTGCTAGCTGCTTCTCTTCCTGTTCTTTCCTCTCTGCTATATATCTGTGTGGATAAGAGTTTTAAAAATCCAACTCTTTCTTCTTAACTTATTCTCTGTATGGCCAGCCAAAAAACAGCAAAATTCAATATTTAAAATGTTCTTAACCAGGTCTTTAACAAAGTTTTCATTGAGGAATCAAGAGCTTGCAAAGTTATTAGCAAAATAATACTTCTGGTTTCCTTTTTGCTAATGATTTTGAAAAGCCTGGCCAAGGTAGGAGTATTTGCCAGAGTATTTTTTGGACAATCCTGGGTCTTCTATCCGTAATAGTCCTAAATCCCCATTCTAACCCCACACAATTTTCAACATGAATAAATACCACTCTCTAATTACTTTGTGAAGGATTTATTTTTCTTGCTAAATAATTCATGAATTAATGAACAAACAGGAAGATTTATGATGATGATATTATAAAAAAATGAGGTAGGGTCACCTATTTCATCACTGATGGATGTCAGGCAAATTCTTCACTATCACTACCTGGAGTAAAACTGAAGGGAAAATGTTTCTCTAACAAAAACCAATGGATTTGACCTTGATTCTACCCCCAGTTCTTCAGCAATATCACTGCCTCCTACGCAATCCACTGTGCTCAGAAGATACAACTGTTTTGAGGAAACAAGTTGGTTTTACTATAACATAGGAGCCTTTCAAAGTCTAAACTAAATGTGGGTGGAATAAATCATAAATATAATTTTACCTGGTTTTGTTCTCGTAAGTCAGTTGGAAACACTGTGCTCTCATCGTATGTCCTTGAAATCATGCCAGGTGGATCCCTGTCCAGAGATCTCCATGCAGCTAATCAATTCTTCCAATGGCCACACATAATTCAGGTAAGAAATGACAGATAATTCAAGCCGTATAGGAAACTTCATTCTCAGAAAGGCAGGAAGCTTAGATCTAATTCAGGGCAGTTCCGGAAATAACTGTGTTCTTCATAGTAGGCTGGATACCACAGTTGGCTAAGGAGTGCAGATTCTACTGCTGGCTCCAAAACTGTAAGATTAGGATACTTATAGTTCTCACTTCACAGAGTTCTTGTGAGGCTTAAATACAATAATGCATATTAAATATAACGTAATGCCTGGCACAGAATAATGACTCATTAAATGTTAGTCATTGTTATTCACTTTGTACAAAAACAGAAGTAATTACAGTAGT
This sequence comes from Lipotes vexillifer, assembly GCF_000442215.2. NCBI lineage: Eukaryota > Metazoa > Chordata > Mammalia > Artiodactyla > Lipotidae > Lipotes > Lipotes vexillifer. The sequence goes on along the minus strand of NW_006785351.1, from coordinate 2,547,640 downwards.
CTCTAATCAAACCCAAATATCATAAAACACTTTGTTTTAATATTTTAGAGGCATCTACACACATTTATATATACACTAAAATTTGGAAATATCCAAAGTGTTGGACCCTTACAAGCATTTGGCTCTTTATTTACCTCTGTCTCATTCAACAAACAAATTTAAGAAAATGAATCATTAAGACAGAAATGCCAAGCTGTTTACCTTTTCTGCTTGACTGTTCATCTTTTTTGTTTTCCCACTTACTTTTTCCACTCCCAAATCTCTTACTCCAGATTTCTGCTAATTGAACTCGGTTCTCTAGATTTTCTGAAAAAATTTCAAAGAAGATTTATTTATATTTCTTACACATTTTGGAGCAAAAAAGTCACAAACAATTTATGATCCAGTAAATGCCAGGATTGTCATGGAGATGAAAGGAAATCAGCATTTATGACAAGACTGGATAACAATAAAGAAGACATTGGCTCCTTTTCTCTTTCTGAAAAGACCAAGAATACAAAGGTCAGGTGATCTTTTCTTTTTCTCAGATTCAGTAAAGATTTAATGAGTCATTACTGCATGCCTATCCCTTCCCCAAATTGCTTAAAGTTTTACAAGTGGTAAAAAAAGTTGAAAAAATTTACGTGACAAAACAAACTTTACTTAACACTTCATGAAGCAGGCAGTCTATATTCTCAAGAGTCCAGAGAACTGTGAGGCAGGAGAGAAAACAGCAAGTTTTTAGGGTAAATGAACAAGGAAGAGAAAAATGAAAAACAAGCAGGAAACAAGGAAAACATTTGAGTTGCTGGGCGATTAGGACTTGTCACCTGGATGGCATGATTTCTGTGCAGGTGGAATCCTTAAAAAAACGTGGAACTTTAAATGTTAGGTTTTGGTTTGGGAATGTAATCTCCCAGTTTACTGAGGAAAGGCCACAGTTAGCTTAATTAAAGATTTCTTCCTAAGGTAGAAAATACTTGCAAAACAAACAGAAGGTGGAGTTTGTCTGCTTTCCACCAGTGTTTCCCAAGTGTGTTCAGTGGAGCACTGGTTCTGTAGGATGTCAGTGGGCTTCTTGTCAAATAATTTTAGGAACAAAGTTTAAAACTAAATTGACTAATTCTTTTCACCAAGACATCTTAGAGCTTTAGTTGTGTTAGAGTAGGAGTCAGGGATGGGTCCACAAGTTCACATGGGGATAGATGGGCTAGCTAGATCAGATGCCAGAGCTAGAGACAATGTCTTCAGATGAAAACATTGCTCAGTGCTTGCATGTCATTTCTTGCAACTGCTTTGACCACTGCATCCATTACCAACTACATGGACATTACTTGCTTGACCAACAGGTGTTTGAGTTCCACATCAAAGACAAACTCCTTGCAGAATGAAAACAGAACAGACAGAAAATGGAGCTCATCACATCTGGCTTTTTATTATTTTTTTTAGTCACAAAAATCTATGCAAACAAAAAATGCTTAAAACTCAACAAGAAGACAAACAACCCAATTTAAAAATGGGTAAAAGATATGAGCAGGCACCTCACCAAAGAGGATATATAGATGGGAAATAAGCATAGGAAAAGATAATCCACATCATACAAAACAGTGAGATATCACTGCACACCTATTAAAATGACCAAAATTCAAAACACTGACAATACCAATGCTGGTGAAGGTGCAGAGCAACAAGAACTCTATTTCATTGTTGGTGGAGATGCTAAAAGGTAAAACCACTTTGGAAGACAACTTGGTAGTTTCTTATAGAACTAGACCTACTCTTACCATATGATATAGCCATCATGCCCCTAAATATTTATCCAATTAAGTTGAAAATATCCCTCCACATAAAAACCTGCATATTTATATTTATACAACTTTATTCATAATTGCCAAAACTTGGAGGAACCAAGATGTCCTTCAGTAGGTGAATGGATAATACATAAACTGTGGTAAACATCCAGGCAGTGAATTATTATTTAGTGCTAAAAAGAAATGAGCTATCAAACCACAAAAAAGACATGAAGAAATCTTAAATGCATAATACTAAATAAAAGAAACCAATCTGAAACGACTACATAATGTATGATTCCAACTACAGGACATAAGGGAAAATGCAGAGCTATAGAGACAATAAAAAGATTGGTGGTTGCCAGAGGGTTAGGAAGAGAGGGGTGAATAGGCAGCGCACACAAGATTTTTAGGGCAGTGAAACTCTTTGGTATATATATATCGGTCATTATACATTTGTCAAGACATATAGAATGTACAACACAAAAAATAAACCTAATGTAAACTATGGACTTTGGTTGATAAGGTTTCAGTGTTGGTACATTGACTGTAACAAATGTATCACACTGGAGAAATATGGAAACTGCTTTTTGCTCCAAACCTAAAACTTCTCTATAAACTAGTCTATTAATTTTAAATATATATATACAACTTTTAAAAAATGGTATTTTTAAAAAATCAAATGTCATGTTTGCTGTCATAAAGAAGTCTACATGATAACAAAATATTTCACATATTGTGTGAACATTATCATAGACCACTTCATCTGTTAAACATTCATCTGGGATAGGTATACCAGGTAAGATTATTAGATAAAAATATGTTGATTGAAAAAACCACTCATCTGTGTAAGGTACCCTGCTAGGTAAAACTTTAATTAAAACAAATATAATCCTTACACTTTGAGAATCAAGTTCACTCAGATAATCCTACCTTAAAAAGAAAATTTAGTGATACTTTGTTTTAAATTTAAAGAATAAATTGAACAGCTGGATCCTATTCTATTGACACCACCATTAATCTTCATAAATTATCAAGTGTACAAGGTGAATCCTAAAGAACATTGATTAAACCAAGCTTATATTTGTCATTTGTTAATTTAAACTATGTCTAGTTATTCATATATATAATGACTTTTAGATATTCTTTAATATGATGACTCAACATTTTGTCATGGGTTTCAGTTATATTTCTACCTTTATCATTTGATTTTCAACTTGTTTATGGTATCTTTTTTTTTCTACGAATAATTACATGAGTGACAGTTTTCAGTATTTTGATTAAAGTTTCTGTCTTGATGTAATGCTCTATTTTCTTTTGGTTCCTTATATGGTTTGCTCTTATAGATTAATATCTTCAGTTCATCTGGAATTAATTTTTTGGATGGTATTTTTAAAATGTTTTGTCAGTTATCTTTACTACACAGCTTTTTTGTAAAAAATCTGTATGCACCATTTTTGTAACATTGACAAGTTGCTGCCTCTTTCACATGATACGACTCAACTATTCAATCCATTTTCCCTGTGGAACAGAACAAAACCACTCATGACTTTACACTTATACCCTTTTTGGATGAAGAAACACAGTTGCTATAGGATGTCCCCTGGAAGATATCATCACTTGGCACTTATTTCACTGCAGAGGGAAGAAATTTGGGGCCTAGATCAGAGCACAATCAATATTTTTCTACATGTTCTCTCCTATAAATTATAATATTAAACAAAATCATTATTTAAGACTAATATTCATACATATACATATATATATATATGTATATGTATATGCTGATTAGCATTGTGAATCTATAAAATGAGAATACTCTATGAAATGTTTCCTGAGCATTTTTGTTCACTGGGACTTTTTTTTTTTTCTATGTTTGCTTTACTAGACATCTCCTTCCTGGGATTAATATCACCCCATACAATTCACTTTGGGAAATAATGCTGGGAGAGGTGCGAGAGGTGCAGAGAACCTGGAACCTTGATGACATCATGGAGCCACTGATGGAAATAATTCTGAACCTGAATTCTACCATTGTTTGAGACTTCTCATGTGTGATTAATTAATTCTTATTGCTTAAAACTGCTTGAATCAGGGCTTATGTTATTTGTAATGCAAATCAACTGGTACAAAAATTGGTACTCAGAGTACCGTGCTATGAATAACAAATCCTAAAATGCAGAATCGAGTGTAAGAGGTTGGACATGGGGTAATGAGGAACACACTATTTATAACGTTGGTTTGTGTTGACCATTTGTTGTAGATCTGTACAAGATTAAGAAAAGCTGACTCTAAAAGTGTCCAATCTAAAGAGTGAGGTGGGAAACGTGACTTAGCTATAGTTTGTAGACCAGGTGGACTGAGAGTCTGGTAATTTGGAGCTATGCAAAACTGGTTAGAAAAACTGAATCTGACCCATGAGTTCTTAATTTGATCTCCATATATCTCAGGTGCTTTGGGGCTCTGTTAACGTAATTCAGAGCATATATGTATTTGGATGGAGAAAAGAAATTACATCTTTCTTTTCACTAACCTCTAACTGAAATTTAGCATTTCCTTTAATTATAAATGTAAACCAAACAAACAAAACCAACTCACAGGTGGGTCTGTGTGATTTCATTTGCTATCCATAGAATTCACAGATACTTTCATATCATATTATAGTTATTACAGATGTCTCAAAATATTATTTAGTTAACTACTTTGAAATTTCAGTAGACTCACTGCTAGATATTGAATTAATTTTGAGTATCCTAAATATTAAATTCCATGAATTAGTAAACAAATATTTATCAGAAATATGTTTTTAATATTTTCATGTCTATATTTCAATCTCATTTTTCTTGCAACCCTATGAATTTTATTTTATGGACTTAAACACAAACACATTATTCCATGTCTTTAAGTGTCACCAAAGTTCCAAAGGAGTTAGTGGCATAAAAAAGGTTAAGAACAATTACCCACAGTAAAATTAATGAGAGAGGAGATGGGAAAATAGGAAATCTAGGAACGGGATTGTGGTAAAAAACAAACATTGTCTCAGGCTACCCCCTAATAAATGTTCTCCACCCTACAAAAGGGACAAAGGTATTTATTGTGAAAATGCATCTGGGAAAGAGCTGGGGACCAAGAAGTGGATTATGGCAGTGCTTCCACACCCAAAAGTATTGTTTATAATCCCTCAGACTGAGGTCATTCATGTGAAGGCCAGAGGTCATAGGCTGAAGTCAAAAGCTTGTTGCCAGGAGCCTGGAATTCTCAGACTCTATCTGGACAGACTTCATGACTCTGAGTGGTAAATAGATTTGCAGCTTACTAAGTTTTTATAATATTTTTGATTATTTGTTTTATTCTTTATTGAAGTGTAATAAGTATAAAGAAAAGTGTTACAAGGCTACAGATCTATAAATTTTCAAACTGAACACACCTATATAACCAGCGTCCAGATTAGGAAACAAAGTGCTAAGAGCACCCCAGCAGTGCCCCCTTGAGTTCCCTTCCAGTCATACTCCCCTATTGTCACTTTTAATAGCATAGTTTAGTTTGCCTGCTCCTGTACTTTCTACATAAATGGGATCATACAGTATGTACTCTCGTATCAGTCTTCTTCATTAAATTTGGGAAATTAATCCACATTTTTGCATGTTTGTTCAATTGCATTGTTGTGTAAGCAGAGGTTTTCAAAGTGTTTGCTAGGGATTCCAGGGGTTTCTGGGACCTCTTCAGGGTTCCCATAATGCCAAAAGATCAGTCTCTGTGCACAGGTGCCGAATCAAAACTCGGAGACAGAATTTTGGGTGAAGTAGAAAAGAATAGCTTTATTGCTTTGCCAGGCAAAAGGGGACAAGCAGGCTCCTGCCCTCGAAAACTGTGTGTCCCAACCTGGAAGGATTTGGTAAGGAGTTTTATAGCAATAGTTCAAGGGTGGGGTTGCTGATAAGATTAGGGTTATGCAGGGCCTGCATTCCTTTAATCTGGCCTCAGGTAATGTCTTGATGAGCTTATCTGGTTACTTCAATCTGGCCTCAGGTGGTCTTCTCTGGAATGAAGAATGCTACATCTTCTATTTGGGAGATTTCAGTTCCATAAAGAGCTCAAAGATATTGTTATGTGTATCCCTTGAGATGGACCAGGACCCTGCCCCAAGGTTGCAGGATTGTTTCTTGACTGCTCCTCCCTTGTCTCTGCATCCCCTCCCTTCCCTTATTAGCAACTATTTGAACCTGTCCTTTGGAACTCAGGGAAGGTCATGGAGGCTGAACAGAAAGGCTTCCTTGCTCAGGAGCCCCACAGGGTCCTGCTCAGTTTCCACAAAGTCTCAATCACTTTCTTAGTAAAACTAAAATATCATTTGCCTTTTCACTCACATTCTCTCAGGAGTGTACTGTGGAGTTTCCTAGAGGCTACATGACATGTAAAGGTACTTACATATTCCCATCTTTTAAAATTTCTCAGTCTTAATTTCCAATAATGTAAATACTGATAGATATAACTCACATAAACAAAAACTCCTTGGGTTTTGCAGTAATTTTTAAGAATTTAAAGAGGTTCTGAGACCAAAAACTTGAAAACCATGACTGTAATTGTGAGATTATACCATAATTTATTTTTTCATTCAGTGTTGATGAGCATTTGGGTTGTTTCCAGTTTCTGGTGTTATGAATATTGCTTCTATGAACATGACTTTTGGTGAATATATGGACTCATTTCTGTTGGATATATATATATCTGGGAGTAGGATTGCTGGAACACAGAGTATATATTTAGTTTCTAGTAGATACAATCAGTTTTCCAGAATGTCTATATCCACTCCCACCACCAGTTTATGAGTTTCAATTCTGTATTTTCACCAGCAGTAGGTACTGTTTATCTTTATCATTTAAATTATTCTGTTAGTCATGTGGTGGTAGTATATCAAGGTTTTTAACATGCATTTCTCTGATGACAAATGAAGTCAGGCACCTTTATATGTATGTTGACTATTTAAATATTGTTTTGTAAATTGTTCAATTATGCTACTGGGTTGTGTGTCTTTTCTTATTGATTTGTAGGAATTCTTAACATTTTAAATGTTTTTTCTGTACCTATTGAAATGATTATATGTTCCTCTGTCCCTTTTTTTTGTCAATGTACATTACACTTATTAATTTTTAAAAATTAAACTACCCTTGAAAAATTGGGTGAATTCTACTTGGTTATGATGTATATCTATTTCTGTATATTGCTGGATTTGATACGCTAATTTTTCAAAAGGCTTTTGTATCTATGTTCATGAGAGAATTTCGTCTACAATTTTCCAGTTTTGAAATGTCCTTTTCAATAAGGTTATGTTGGATTCTAAAAATGATTGTAAAATGTTCCTTCTTTTCTTATTCTCAGGAAAATGTTGTGCAACATTGGTGTTATTTCTTCCTTAAACATCAGAAAGAATTAACCCATTAAATCATCCAGGTTTGGGGTTTTCCTCTCCCCCTCCAGTTTTATTGAGATATAATTGACATGTTAACATTTTATTAGTTTCAGAAGTACAGTATAATGAATATATATGTATATTATATATAGAAATGATCATCACAATAAGTTTAGTTAACATCCATCACCTCACATAGTTGCAATCTTTTTTCCTTGTGATGAGAACTTTTAAGATCTACTCTCTTAGCAACTTTCAAATATACAATACAGTATTATTCACTACAATCACTATGTTGCACTTTACATTCCCCAGAAGTTATTTATCATATAATTGGAAGTTTGTTCCCTTTGACCACCTTCACCCATCACCACCTGTGGCAACCATCAATCTGTTCTCTGTTTTATGAGTTCACTGTTTTTAGATTCCACATATAAGTGAGAGTATACAGTATTTTTCTTTCTTTATATGGCTTATTTCACTTAGCATAATACCTTCAGGGTCCATCCATGTTGTCCAAAATGGCAGGATTTCCTTCTTTTTATGACTGAATAATAGTCTGTATAATATTCTCTCATATATATATATATATATATATATATATATATATACAACATTTTCTTTATCCATTCATCTAACCTAAGCCACTTAGGTTGCTTCCATAGCTTGGCTATTGTAAATAATGCTGCAATAAACATAGGGGTGCATATGTCTTTTCTAATTAGTATTTTTGTTTTTTTCAGATAAATACAGGGGATGGAATTGCTGGATCATATGTTAGTTTTATTTTTAATTTTTTGGGGGAATCTCTACCCTGTTTACCATAGTGGCTATACCAATTTAAATTTCCACCAACAGGCACAAGGGTACCCTTTTCGTCATGTCCTGGCCAACACTTTTTATATCTTGTCTTTTTGATGATAGCCATTCTAACAGGTGTGAGGTGACATCTCATTGTGATTTTGATTTGCATTTCCTAGATGATTAATGATGTTGAGTACATTTTCATATACCTGTTGGCCAACTGTATGTCTTTCTTGGAAAAATGTCTATTCAGATCTTCTGCCCATTTTTTTAAAAAATTGGACTGTTTGGGGCTTCCCTGGTGGCACAGTGGTTGAGAGTCCGCCAGCCGATGCAGGGGACATGGGTTCGTGCTCTGCTCCGGGAAGATCCCACATGCCGCAGAGCAGCTGGGCCCGTGAGCCATGGCCGCTGAGCCTGCGCATCTGGAGCCTGTGCTCCACAATGGGAGAGGCCACAACAGTGAGAGGCCTGCATATCGCAAAAAAAAAAAAAAGAAATTGGACTGTTTGTTTTTTTGCTATTGAGTTGTATGAGTTCTTTATATGTTTGGATATTAGCCCCTTATCAGATATAGGATTTGCAAATATTTTCAGATATTTTGTGATTTTCTTTATAGCAGGAACTTATTTTATTTTATTTATTTATTTTTAATTTTTTCTTTACTTTTTTGGCTGTGTTGGGTCTTTGTTGCACCACACAGGATCTTTCATTGCAGCACTTGGGCTTTTCTCTATTGTGGCTTGCGAGGTTTCTCTCTCTAGTTGTGGTGAGTAGGTTCCAGATCATGTGGGCTCTATAGTTTGCAGCACATGGGCTCTCAATAATTATAGCACGTAGGTTTAGTTGCCCCACGGCATGGGGGATCTTAGATCCCTGACCAGGGATTGAACCCACATGCCCTGCATTGGAAGGCAGATTCTTTACCACTGAACCACCAGAGAAGTCCCTATAGCAGGATTTTAAATGACAGATTTAATGTTTTAGTAGATATCAGTCTTCAGATTCTACTTCTTCTTTTTTTTTTTTCTGTGGTACGTGGGCCTCCCACTGCCGTGGCATCTCCCATTGCGGAGCACAGGCTCCGGATGCGCAGGCCCAGCGGCCATGGCCCACGGGCCCAACCGCTCCACAGCACATGGGATCCTCCTGGACCGGGGCACAAACCCACGTTCCCTGAATCAGCAGGTGGACTCTCAACAACTGCACCACCAGGGAAGCCCCTCTACTTCTTTATTTGACTGTTTTAATAAATTGCCTTTTTGTGGAAGTTATTTTATCAAAATTTTCACATGTATTTGTATAAAGTTCTTCACAGTATCCTCTTTTCATCCTTTCAATGTTCATAGGCTCTATGGGAATATTGCATTTTTTATTACTGTTATTGTTAATTTTTTTACCTTAAAATAGTTTTATTTCAAAACAGTTTCAAGCCTACAAAGTAACAACAATAATAAAAGAATTCCCATATTCCTTAATCCAGATTCCCTAATTGTTATATTTTTTCACATTTGCCCTCCATTTTCTCCCTCTACAAACACACACACACACACACACACATACACACACACACACACACACAACTTTTCTCTGCAATGATTTCCCATCAATGTAAATACTTCAGTATGAGACCAACCAAAATAAGGACACTTACCGACTTCATCACCCTCCTAATCAGGAAATCAATTTTGACATAATACCATTAACTAATCCACACACCCTATTCAAATTTTACTAATTATCTAAACAATGTCTTTTTTCTTTTTGTTACAGAATCCTTTGTGTGTGTCAAATTTAATCATGTCTTATTGATTTCCTTTAATCTGCGACAGTTCCTCTTTTCCTCTTCTCATGTCTTTGACAATCTTAAAGAGTTCAGCTCTTTCATTCTGTAAGATGCCTTTCAAACTTAGTCTATCTGATATTTTCACATGGTCAATTCTATGGAAAAACCGTAGAATTAATGCTGTGCTCTTGTGGTAGTCTGAATAATGTACCCTCAAAAATGTCCATACCCCAACTCTCTGTGAACCTGTAGCTTTACATGGGACTTTTCAGATGTGTAGCAGACATTTGGTATCCTGAGACACTTGCCTCAGTAGGTGCATCGATCCAATCAATCACAGGCAATAATTTAAGTGTGATATCATTGCATTCCATAAATTACTAGCATTCCATTTACCATGGTCAGAAGCTCAGCACTGAGTTCAAGCCCAAAGACATGACCAAACCAATCTCAAAATTCTATCTTTGAGCGACTGTTTCTGGGGACAAGCAGTTTCAGTTTCTGAGTCAATTAGGGTTCAGTTAGGAGGTAAGAATCATATGTAATTTTTAAAGAATGCAATATGAAAAACTGTTAAACAAGTTTAAAACTGTTCACAAAGTGTATTTAGAGATAAGAAAAAGCAAACAAAATTATCACTGAGGTAGAAACTGCAGGAAACAGCTACCAACTGTAGGAGGACAAAGGGGTAAGGCTGGAAAGATTAAACTGAACAGCTTAGAGGAGTAGTCTATAATTGGAACCCACACATCTGAGGAGGGAACACTGCTCAATTGGTGTTTGTGTCTTCGAGCTCCACAGAGGGGCACTTAGGACTTGTACCAAGACCTCTGAGGAACAAGCCTGTTCCACAAATCTATTGTGGTTTCTGAGATGTCCCTCCACTCTACTAAACATGCTCAATATGTTGGCCACGGAATGTTCTGTGACTTGGTTTTTCCCATGAAACAAACACCAATCATGTGTACAAAGAACAGCTAAACTGCAGGATTACTCTCTTCTAATCAACAATAGAAAAATGATTACAAATGGTGCTGAGTTTTATGTGATGCGAGTCTTTGAAGATGATTGCTGTCATATCAGCTGAAAATAGGGTTTTATTGTTATCTGTGCTTAATTTTCCTAAGAGAGAAAACTAAATAACCTTCTTGCTTACTCCATAATGGCCCTTCAAGGCCAAAAGTTGTTTTGCTTTTCTCATCTGCTTCAGTTTTTTTGAAAAATCATCATTATAAACACTGGTCATTCATGTAAGTGAGGTGAGTGACAAGACATCAGGAGTGATAGTCCTAAGTGATAACCAGAATACACCACTGTCA